>NC_086451.1:264585276-264847776 GCF_028390025.1 Pseudophryne corroboree | reverse complement strand
CACATAAAAGATGCATTCTAGGATTTTTGTGGTCATCTAGACAGTTGTTTGCTAATCTGAGGTGAATTTGGTGATAGTCAACTGTTTTTCTAAAATGGCATACTTTATGGCCCTCAAAAGAATTGCATCTGCTCCTCTCCTAGCCTCCAAGTTTATCACAGACATTTTGCATCAATGGATGACCTGGATTACCAGGAATTAACTTGCTACCCAGTTTACAAACAAATTTTGGTTTATTCTCTTTAAAGCTTAAAATAATAAAATCAATTTCTCTTCTGCCTACTACCCGCCAAGTAATGGTCAAACAAACAATCATTCAAGATTTAGAAAGATTTCTCTATACATTTTTATCAACCAGCAAAATTGGGTATTTCTGCTTCCCTGGGGCGAGTTTGCCCAAATAAATCTCTACCACAAATTCTGGTTTGTCACTTTTTTCTATTGTGTTTGGAGAACACTCACATTTTCTGTCTCTTCTGCATCTCCTTTCCTGAAATACTAGTTGTTGTGCTGAAGTACTAGTTGTTGTCCTGAAGTACTAGTTGTTGATCCTGTTGAAGAATATTAGGAGAGGATTGATTCACGGCAACTCACTTGGGAAACTGTTTCATCAATTAGTAGTGTTTGCTGCCATAATAAAAAGGGAATCCAGGAACGTCCTTTAAAAGTCCAGTAGTAGTGAGTATTTATTGCACAGTTCCTAATAATTCAAGAGTCTTAATTGCTTCTTAACTTGAATTTAACTTGAATTTGTTGAAAACGCATCACAATGTAACATGTATAGGCAGACATCAGTTCACATTTAGGTCATAAGAGTAAGATGCGCATACATTTTAGTGACACGCTTCACAGGAAAATGCCCCTCAGCTGCCTCTCTCCCCAGCTTAGCACACAGCACTGAGCAGCCACTAAAAGTACCCGCTACCCTCTCTGCGCCACTGTTTATAGTAACAGGGGCTGTGCTGTCTGTCTCTGCTGATGGGAGGCAATCAGTTTGCCAGCTGTCGGGATCCCACCGGTCTGGAAATTGATGCCGAAATCCCGACACCAGACCCGCAGCATATCGAGCGCAATTAGCCAGCAAGGGGACACGCTGCCCTTGCCACCGGTATTATGGTTGTTGGGATCCTGGCATCAGTGTCCTGACTGCCGGGATACCGATAAATGGATATCATACCGAGGGCCTAATTCAAGGTTGCAGTGCACATGGTTTTGCCGATTAGAGGAAGATTTTGCTTTTGCGATCAACCTTGAATTAGGCTCTGACTCCTCTGCTGACATGGTGCACGATATCCAGATCAAAGGTTGAACCTCTCTTTTAGCAGCAGGCATGCAGTTTCTGCAGCAAATTGCACTTATCTGTGTACCTCAGTAATAGGTCCATTACTCTAGCTCCAGCATTGCTTAGCTTGTGTACTGCCTTTCGTGTACCATTCCACTGATTATTCCTGACTGATATTGTTTCTGGGTCCCTGACTCCTTTGATACTGAGACTGAACCCGAGTCTGTGACCATGACCATTTGCCTGTTTACCATTCAAAATTAGTTCCTGTGCCCAGGGCCAAATTGACAATGGGGCGGATGAAGCTACAGCTCCAGGCCTCCACATAAAATAGGTCCATTAGTATGACTGCCTAGCTGGTCACACAGTCGACCATAAATCATAAGTATTAAGGATGCATATCTAATTCCCTCACAAAATGATGCAATTTTTATATTGACATTGGGGCTGATAGTTGAGGGGATGTACACGCCCACACAGCACTGGTCACACCTCCTCCACTTTTCACAAATTCACAATAGACCCTTGAAGATTTTCATCCCCAGGCACATGTAGCCCTTAATCTGGCCCTGCCTGTGCCCCTAACCCCTTTCTATATACAGTATGACTATATTCTGTATGTTTCTGTGCCAAACCACCAAACTTGGAAAGGGGGTGAGGCCTATTGCACTGAGGTGTCCACCCCAGCAGAGACCCCTGCATCAGTAGTTCAGCACATCGGCACCCGGTGGGACTCGAAAGCGGAGAGCAGAAGGCTGGGAAATGCAGCACCAGTGGAGGAACGGGACCCCAAACAGCCACGGTAATGACAAGACAGAGAGGTATGTAGAGTCAGATAGATGACAGCGGCCTCCGTGTGCTACTTGTATGCAGAAAACTCACACAGAGAGTCCTCCCTCCTTCCCTGACACCTTACAAGCATAGCTTAGTAAAACATAGCCAAGGATGGGTGTGGAAGAAGAGTGGGGAGCTGTAGTTAGGGCCTCTGATGATCGCTGCCTATTCTCTCACTCTCCCTCTCACTCCCATTGCTCTATCCCTCTTGCTCATCACCCCTCTCTCAATATCATACTCTATCTTGCACCCCTCCCTCTTTCACTCTCCCTCTCTCTTTCCCTGACACCACCTCTCTCTCTCTCTCTGGCTCACTCCCCTCCCTCTCTTGCTGCTCTTTCTCTCTCCCTGACATCCTCCCTCTATCTCTCTTATTGACACACTCTCTCTCTCTCTCCAGCTCACTTCCCCTCTCTCTCTTGCTCCTCCCCTCTCTCTCTCTCCCTCTTTCTCGATCGCCTATTTATCTCTCTTTCCCTCTCTTTCTCTACCGGACACAATCTCCTCTCTCTCTCTCCTCTATCTTTCTCTCACTTCCCTCTTTCTTTCTCTCTATCTCTCCCTCTCTTGCTCCTCTTTCTCTCTCCCTGACATCCTCGCTCTATCTCTCTTCCTGGCACTCTCTATCTCTCCAGCTCGCTTCCTCTCACTCTCTCTCAATCCCTTCTTTCTTCCCTGTCTCTGACATTCCCTCTCTCTCTTTTGCTCCTCTCTCCCAACTGTTCCCTCTCTCTCACCCCCTCTGTCCCTCTTACTCTCCCCCTATTTCTCCCTTACACTCTGTCTTTCTTACTCTTTCTCTCTCACTCCCATTGCTCTATCTCTCTTGCTCGTCACCCCTCTCTCTATATCATGCTCTCTCTTTCACCCCTCCCTCTTTCACTCTTCCTCTTTCTTACCTTGTCATCACCTCTCTCTCTCTCCTGCTCACTCCCCTCCCTCTCTCTCCCTCTCTTGCTCCTCTTTACCTGACATCCTCCCTCTATCTCTCTTTCTGACACCCTCACTCTCCAGCTAGCTTTCCCTCGCCCTGTCCCCTCTTTCTTCCCTTTCTCTGACATTCTCTCTCTCTCTTTTGCTCCTCTCTCAAACTGTCCCCTCTTTCTCTCCTCCTCTTTCTCCCTGATACCCTCTCTCTCTCTCTCTCTCTCTGACATCCTCACCCTCTCTCTCTCTCTTGCTCCTCTCCCTCTCTCTCCAATACCCTCTCTCTTTCTCGATCACCTCTTTATCTCTCTCCCTCTCTTTCTCTACTGGACACCATCTCCTCTCTCTCTCACCCTCTCCCCTCTCTCTCTCTCTCTCTCTCACTCCCCTCACTCTCTCTCCTGCTCACGTAAGAGGCATAGTAGTGTCAGTGGTGGGTGGCAGAAACAATTATATTGGTGGGGCCCCTCATAACTTAGTTGCCGCAGTGCCCCCACTAGCCTTAATCCGGCCCTGCATATATCCTTGAGGTAATTCCTGGTGCAGCACTTGATAAAAGAATCCAGATATGACAGATTGAGAGTATGCACCTAAGAGTGTAGTATACAACATAGGTAAGGTCTGCTTGTGCTGCTCTCTCCTATCTGTTCCTGCAGGCTTCACTATCAGGTGCTATGGCTGGTGCCCTAATCTCAGTTGCTGCTTGTCCTGTAATGTTTTCTCTGATTCAGTTCCCAAAACAACCGTCACTGAACCCATACTGCACATGTGCATTGTTGGACGCACTGCGGTTGCAGATGTCAAGAGATTAACAGTCTGCAGCAGTTTGGGGGCATGGAGGGGGAAGCGATGGCAGCCATTTTCAAAAACAGAGGTGTGTCAACTCCGTTTGTTACTAGTGCCAAAGAAAGGGTCTCTGTCTTCCAACTGAGGTTTCCTGGCCTCTTGGAAGGAGCTCTGGCAGCCGGTTTGCACTGACCCTATGGGTCAATTAGCTGGCCGATTGCGTCGCAAGTTATCCGATGATACTTCCTCGGACATAGCACTGGATTACAAATGCATCCAAATAAGGAGCAGCGATGCACACTCCAACCACATCTGAATCAGGTCCTCTGTTCCTAGAAAGGGCATACACAAGCAAATGTGGTACGCCATCTGGGGAGGCTGCCTGTTCTGAGTACGCCACATTAACACGTCACCTACACCAGTTATCTTTCACATGTAGCCAGATGGTGCTAGGGCTTGTTCGGACATTAAATAAATTATTATTATTTGTAAAAATGCTACTTAAAATCACAATTTTTTTTTACTATATTATAGTGATATCATCAGGAGTCACATTATTTCTGGTCGCCTGCTGCCCTTGGGGAATAAAGCCCTGTGTTAAATAAGCTAGAGCTGAGCCCCTCTGGCACACAGTGACCCCATGCTGCAGGTTTCCTAGCATTAGCTGTAACAAGAATAGGCTACCAGCACTGATGCTAATGACGCAGTGACATCTGCAGGCTAACAGTATGCACAAGCCAACATACTAGGGGGTAGTAATAAAAAAAACCCCAAAAAAAACCCTTTCATTCAAATTATTTATTTATTGTTATATATTACTAGCTTGTATGTAATCCAAATGCTATTACTTAAATGGCATTGATTGGCTACATTACTTCTCACATCAAACGTTTTCCTGCTCATACATATTGACTGTTACATACAGTTATCTTCTGTTATTGATTCCGACCTGTGAGACTCTTTAGTTATAGATGGCTTGTACTGCAGAGACCAATCAATTTCTGCTCCGTGGCTTTACATTAGGCTGTAGTCACCTGAGACCTGATTATGGTTGGCACAGCGTTAACATCTATTGATTCAGTGCTCTGAACACAAATGCGACAAAGTTAACTAATAAATCATTTCTATTATTGAAATTACAGAACATTAATTGTATAATGCTCCCATCTTTCAGATAATTTGTTTTCTAAATATTATTGTTGCCAAATGTCTTTAAGCAATGTTATTGTATATCTCTTATCATATAGAAAATTGGATTTCTTCAATGGTCTTGTGCTGCTGGCGGTAGAAAATATATTTTCTTCTTCCTTGAGGTTTGTCTGTGCCGGTCAGCCTTTAATTTGATTTTGGAGAAACCGGCATGGGTATCTGTGTTATTATGGATGGATTTTTTTTATAATGTTCTAAGGTGAAATGAACTCTAAGGGCTCCAATCTATTCATAAAGAATAACAAAAGAGAATTGCCACTTTTCACTATATCATGCATCATTTCGATGCAATATATAGCTTTGATAGGTAGCAATTCATTATACTCACCGTTCTGATGATGCAAACCAGTAACCAGGGCTTTCGTGGTACAGACTTCTGCTGCGGTCTTCTGATTTCTCGGGACTTTGGAAAGAGGTCCTCTCTGCAAATTCACAGTCTTCTAGTACTAGTCTCCCTCTGCGCAAAACATAGCTATTCTCTGCTCTATAAATAGACCGTTAAATGAGTCCTTGTTCCCATATCAATATCTGTTCTACAGTAATAACGTACTGGTTTAATAAGTAGAGATTTGCGGCGGGCACTTTTCGTGTTTTAGTTTTGGTTCTAATTCCCCGCTCGTGTTTTGGTTTTGGATTGGTTTTGCCAAAACCACCCTTTTGTGTTTTGGTTTTGGTTTTGGACCTGGATGATTTAAGAAAAAATCAAAAAACATAAAAACAGCTAAAATCACAGAATTTGGGGGTAATTTTGCTCCTACGGTTTTATTAACCTCAATAACATTCATTTCCACTCATTTATAGTCTATTCTGGACACCTGACACCTCACAATATTGTTTTTAGGACAAAAGGTTGCACCAAGGTGGCTGTATGACTAAGCTAAGCGACACAAGTGTGCGGCACAAACACCTGGCCCATCTAGGAGGTGCACTGCAGTTGCAGACAGGATGGCACTTAAAAAAAACTAGGCCCAAAATAGCACATCATGCAAAGAAGTAAAGAGGTGCAATGAGGTAGTTGTATGACTAAGCTAAGCGACACAAGTGTGTGGAACAAACACCTGGCCCATCTAGGAGTGGCACTGGCTTTTACATGCCCTCTACTATCACATTGGGCATTGGCCTTGGCAAACCACGTTGATGGCATTTCATCATCTATGTCATGACTAGTGGCAGCAGCTTCAGCACTAGGAGGAAGTGGTTCTTGATCTTTCCCTATTTTAGCCTCCAAATTTTTGTTCTCTATTATTATTCTGGAGTTATATAACAAAGGGGGTCATTCCGAGTTGATCGCTAGCTGCCGTTGTTCGCAGTGCAGAGATCAGGCTAAAAATCGGCATTTCTGCGCATGCGCATGGGACACAATGCGCACGCGCAACGTACTTTCACAACAAACGATGCAGTTTCACACAAGGTCTAGCATAGGTGTGCGCAGGGGGGGTGCCTGGTGCGCATAGGCACCCCCTAATATCCGGCACCCCGATCTCACATGCCTGATGCATCGATCGCCGAGTAGGCTGATTACTGTCCCCTCTGCGCTGCACCCTGTCAGGACTGTATTACTGACCGGACGCCTGGGTTAATCAAGGGTGCCATTGCCACCAGCTTTCAAACTCCTGGCTCCACCTCCATGTACAAAAACAGCGTGATGTGACGTGATAAAGTAATGCGGCTCGCATGCCTACCCGTCACACACCCACCTCTCTCCTTCAATGCTATGCCACTGCCAGCCACTGATGAGGAGCAGCATGCAGCCAGCGTTCCTATTAGGAAGACAAATTCAATACTGGCAGGCGGCTGGCAGCAGCATTGACACATCACTCGTTTTTCCAGCAGCAGCAGTACTAGTCTGCGACTGTCAGTGTCAGTGAGTGACTGACTTGTAAGTAAGCTGCTGCAGCTTGCAGGGGAAAGAGAGAGGGAGCCAGACCAGGCTGAGAAGGAGCACTGTAATTGCAGTGAGTGCCATCAGGGGTGTTTGTTTGGTGCACACCACAACATCTGACAATGTATCTGCTTTATTAGGATTGCTACAATGGTGGATATTTTATATTGCGTTGACCATCAATAGATGGTTCTAGACACGCCCAAAAGACGGTGCTAGACACACCCCTCCAACGGTGCACCCCCTAATAAAATGTGCTGCGCACGCCTATGAGGTCTAGCGATACTTTTCAGTCGCACTGCTGGCCGCAGAGTGATTGACAGGAAGTGGGTGTTTCTGTGTGGTAACTGACCTTTTTCTGGGAGTGTGTGCAAAAATGCAGGTGTGTCAAATACAAACGCAGGCTTGCCTGGGGAAACGCAGGCGTGTCTGGCCGAACGCAGGGCGTGTTCATGATGTCAAAACAGGAACTAAATAGTCTGAAGTGATCGCAAGCTAGGTGTAGGTCTGGAGCTACTCAGAACCTGCTCGAAAATCTTTTTGTAGCCGCGCTGCGATCCTTTCGTTCGCACTTCTGCTAAGCTAAGATACACTCCCAGAGGGCGGCGGCATAGCGTTTGCACGGCTGCTAAAAGCAGCTAGCGAGCGAACAATTCGGAATGAGGGCCACTATGTGATACAGGAAAGCGTACCTCTACACCACACAGAGCAAACCCTGCGAAAATTATTTGGATTAAATATTAGTAACCCCTATATTTGGAGTAAATAATATATAGCACAGGACAGCACCACTGAACTTATATGGCAGCACCACTGGACTGGACTTATATAGAATTATATAGACTTACATTGATTTATACGGCAGGATCACTGGAATTATACGGCAGGATCACTGGAATTATACGGCAGGATCACTGGAATTATATGGCAGGATCACTGGATTTATACGGAAGGATCACTGGATTTATGCAGAAGTACCGCTGGACATATACGGCAGTATCAATGAACATATATGGCAGTATCACTGGACAGGATTTATATGCCAGTACTACTGTAATTATACAGCAGTATCACTGGATTTATATGGCAGTACCGCTGGACATAAAAGGCAGTACCGCTAGACATATACGGCAGTATCAATGGACATAAATGGCAGGATCACTGGACTTATAAGGCAGGATCACTGGATTTATACGGCAGTACCGCTGGACATAAACGGCAGTATCAATGGACATATACGGCAGGATCACTGGACTTATACGCCAGTACCACTCGAATTATACAGCAGGATCACTGGACTTATACTGCATGATCACTGGATTTATGCGTCAGTACCGCTGGACATGTACGGCAGTATCAATGGACATATACAGCAGGATCACTGGACTTATACGCCAGTACCACTGGAATTATAAGGCAGGAACACTGTATTTATACGGCAGTACCGCTGGACATATACGCCAGTACCACTGTAATTATACGGCAGGATCTCTGTATTTATACGGCAGTACTACTGGACATATACGGCAGTATTACTGGACTGGACTTATACGCAAGTACCACTGTAATTATTAGGGATGTGCACTTGAAATTTTTCGGGTTTTGTGTTTTGGTTTTGGGTTCTGTTCCGCGGCCGTGTTTTGGGTTCGAACGCGTTTTGGCAAAACCTCACCGAATTTTTTTTGTCGGATTCGGGTGTGTTTTGGATTCGGGTGTTTTTTTCAAAAAACCCTAAAAAACAGCTTAAATCATAGAATTTGGGGGTCATTTTGATCCCAAAGTATTATTAACCTCAAAAACCATAATTTCCACTCATTTTCAGTCTATTCTGAACACCTCACACCTCACAATATTATTTTTAGTCCTAAAATTTGCACCGAGGTCGCTGGATGACTAAGCTAAGCGACCCAAGTGGCCGACACAAACACCTGGCCCATCTAGGAGTGGCACTGCAGTGTCACGCAGGATGGCCCTTCCAAAAAACACTCCCCAAACAGCACATGACGCAAAGAAAAAAAGAGGCGCAATGAGGTAGCTGTGTGACTAAGCTCAACGACCCAAGTGGCCGACACAAACACCTGGCCCATCTAGGAGTGGCACTGCAGTGTCACGCAGGATGGCCCTTCCAAAAAACACTCCCCAAACAGCACATGACGCAAAGAAAAAAAGAAGCGCAATGAGGTAGCTGTGTGACTAAGCTCAACGACCCAAGTGGCCGACACAAACACCTGGCCCATCTAGGAGTGGCACTGCAGTGTCACGCTGGCTGGCCCTTCAAAAAACTACTCCCCAAACAGCACATGACGCAAAGAAAAAAAGAGGCGCAATGAGGTAGCTGTGTGAGTAAGCTAAGCGACCCTAGTGGCCACACCTGGCCCATCTAGGAGTGGCACTGCAGTGTCACGCAGGATGGCCCTTCAAAAAACACTCCCCAAACAGCACATGACGCAAAGAAGAAAAAAAAGAGGCGCAATGAGGTAGCTGTGTGAGTAAGCTAAGCGACCCTAGTGGCCGACACAAACACCTGGCCCATCTAGGAGTGGCACTGCAGTGTCACGCAGGATGGCCCTTCAAAAAAATACTCCCCAAACAGCACATGATGCAAAGAAAAATTAAAGAAAAAAGAGGTGCAAGATGGAATTGTCCTTGGGCCCTCCCACCCACCCTTATGTTGTATAAACAGGACATGCACACTTTAACCAACCCATCATTTCAGTGACAGGGTCTGCCACACGACTGTGACTGAAATGACGGGTTGGTTTGGACCCCCACCAAAAAAGAAGCAATTAATCTCTCCTTGCACAAACTGGCTCTACAGAGGCAAGATGTCCACCTCATCATCATCCTCCGATATATCACCGTGTACATCCCCCTCCTCACAGATTATCAATTCGTCCCCACTGGAATCCACCATCTCAGCTCCCTGTGTACTTTGTGGAGGCAATTGCTGCTGGTCAATGTCTCCACGGAGGAATTGATTATAATTCATTTTAATGAACATCATCTTCTCCACATTTTCTGGAAGTAACCTCGTACGCCGATTGCTGACAAGGTGAGCGGCGGCACTAAACACTCTTTCGGAGTACACACTTGTGGGAGGGCAACTTAGGTAGAATAAAGCCAGTTTGTGCAAGGGCCTCCAAATTGCCTCTTTTTCCTGCCAGTATAAGTACGGACTGTCTGACGTGCCTACTTGGATGCGGTCACTCATATAATCCTCCACCATTCTTTCAATGGGGAGAGAATCATATGCAGTGCCAGTAGACGACATGTCCGTAATCGTTGGCAGGTCCTTCAGTCCGGACCAGATGTCAGCATCAGCAGTCGCTCCAGACTGCCCTGCATCACCGCCAGCGGGTGGGCTCGGAATTCTGAGCCTTTTCCTTGCACCCCCAGTTGCGGGAGAATGTGAAGGAGGAGATGTTGACTGGTCGCGTTCCGCTTGACTTGACAATTTTCTCACCAGCAGGTCTTTGAACCCCAGCAGATTTGTGTCTGCCGGAAAGAGAGATCCAAGGTAGGTTTTAAATCTAGGATCGAGCACGGTGGCCAAAATGTAGTGCTCTGATTTCAACAGATTGACCACCCGTGAATCCTTGTTAAGCAAATTAAGGGCTCCATCCACAAGTCCCACATGCCTAGCGGAATCGCTCTGTGTTAGCTCCTCCTTCAATGTCTCCAGCTTCTTCTGCAAAAGCCTGATGAGGGGAATGACCTGACTCAGGCTGGCAGTGTCTGAACTGACTTCACGTGTGGCAAGTTCAAAAGGTTGCAGAACCTTGCACAACGTTGAAATCATTCTCCACTGCGCTTGAGACAGGTGCATTCCACCTCCTATATCGTGCTCAGTTGTATAGGCTTGAATGGCCTTTTGCTGCTCCTCCAACCTCTGAAGCATATAAAGTGTTGAATTCCACCTCGTTACCACTTCTTGCTTCAGATGATGGCAGGGCAGGTTCAGGCGTTTTTGGTGTTGCTCCAGTCTTCTGTACGTGGTGCCTGTACGCCGAAAGTGTCCCGCAATTCTTCTGGCCACCGACAGCATCTCTTGCACGCCCCTGTCGTTTTTTAAATAATTCTGCACCACCAAATTCAAGGTATGTGCAAAACATGGGACGTGCTGGAATTTGCCCATATTTAATGCACACACAATATTGCTGGCGTTGTCCGATGCCACGAATCCACAGGAGAGTCCAATTGGGGTAAGCCATTCCGCGATGATCTTCCTCAGTTGCCGTAAGAGGTTTTCAGCTGTGTGCGTATTCTGGAAACCGGTGATACAAAGCGTAGCCTGCCTAGGAAAGAGTTGGCGTTTGCGAGATGCTGCTACTGGTGCCGCCGCTGCTGTTCTTGCGGCGGGAGTCCATACATCTACCCAGTGGGCTGTCACAGTCATATAGTCCTGACCCTGCCCTGCACCACTTGTCCACATGTCCGTGGTTAAGTGGACATTGGGTACAGCTGCATTTTTTAGGACACTGGTGAGTCTTTTTCTGAGGTCTGTGTACATTTTCGGTATCGCCTGCCTAGAGAAATGGAACCTAGATGGTATTTGGTACCGGGGACACAGTACCTCCAACAAGTCTCTAGTTGGCTCTGCAGTAATGATGGATACCGGAACCACGTTTATCACCACCCAGGATGCCAAGGCCTCAGTTATCCGCTTTGCAGCAGGATGACTGCTGTGATATTTCATCTTCCTCGCAAAGGACTGTTGGACAGTCAATTGCTTACTGGAAGTAGTAAAAGTGGTCTTACGACTTCCCCTCTGGGATGACCATCGACTCCCAGCAGCAACAACAGCAGCGCCAGCAGCAGTAGGCATTACACGCAAGGATGCATCGGAGGAATCCCAGGCAGGAGAGGACTCGTCAGAATTGCCAGTGACATGGCCTGCAGGACTATTGGCATTCCTGGGGAAGGAGGAAATTGACACTGAGGGAGTTGGTGGGGTGGTTTGCGTGAGCTTGGTTACAAGAGGAAGGGATTTACTGGTCAGTGGACTGCTTCCGCTGTCGCCCAAAGTTTTTGAACTTGTCACTGACTTATTATGAATGCGCTGCAGGTGACGTATAAGGGAGGATGTTCCGAGGTGGTTAACGTCCTTACCCCTACTTATTACAGCTTGACAAAGGCAACACACGGCTTGACAAATGTTGTCCGCATTTCTGTTGAAATACTTCCACACCGAAGAGCTGATTTTTTTGGTATTTTCACCAGGCATGTCAATGGCCATATTCCTCCCACGGACAAAAGGTGTCTCCCCGGGTGCCTGACTTAAACAAACCACCTCACCATCAGAATCCTCCTTGTCAATTTCCTCCCCAGCGCCAGCAACACCCATATCCTCCTCATCCTGGTGTACTTCAACACTGACATCTTCAATCTGACTATCAGGAACTGGACTGCGGGTGCTCCTTCCAGCACTTGCAGGGGGCGTGCAAATGGTGGAAGGCGCATGCTCTTCACGTCCAGTGTTGGGAAGGTCAGGCATCGCAACCGACACAATTGGACTCTCCTTGTGGATTTGGGATTTCGAAGAACGCACAGTTCTTTGCTGTGCTTTTGCCAGCTTGAGTCTTTTCATTTTTCTAGCGAGAGGCTGAGTGCTTCCATCCTCATGTGAAGCTGAGCCACTAGCCATGAACATAGGCCAGGGCCTCAGCCGTTCCTTGCCACTCCGTGTGGTAAATGGCATATTGGCAAGTTTACGCTTCTCCTCCGACAATTTTATTTTAGATTTTTTAGTCCTTTTTTTACTGATATTTGATGTTTTGGATTTTACATGCTCTGTACTATGACATTGGGCATCGGCCTTGGCAGACGACGTTGATGGAATTTCATCGTCTCGGCCATGACTAGTGGCAGCAGCTTCAGCACGAGGTGGAAGTGGATCTTGATCTTTCCCTATTTTTGGAACCTCAACATTTTTGTTCTCCATATTTTAATAGGCACAACTAAAAGGCACCTCAGGTAAACAATGGAGATGGATGGATACTAGCATACTTATGGATGACGAGCGACTGCCGACACAGAGGTAGCTACAGCCGTGGACTACCGTACTGTGTCTGCTGCTAATATAGACTGGATGATAATGAGATAAAATTAAAATATATATATATATCACACTAGTACTGCAGCCGGACAGGTATATATTATGTAATGACGGACCTGCTGGACACTGTCTGTCAGCACTGCAGACTCCTAAAGTAAGCTACTAGTATCAAGAAGATAGAAAAAAAAAAACCACGGGTAGGTGGTATACAATTATGGATGGACGAGCGACTGCCGACACAGAGGTAGCTACAGCCGTGGACTACCGTACTGTGTCTGCTGCTAATATAGACTGGATGATAATGAGATAAAATTAAAATATATATATATATATCACACTAGTACTGCAGCCGGACAGGTATATATTATGTAATGACGGACCTGCTGGACACTGTCTGTCAGCACTGCAGACTCCTAAAGTAAGCTACTAGTATCAAGAAGATAGAAAAAAAAAAAAAAAACACGGGTAGGTGGTATACAATTATGGATGGACGAGCGACTGCCGACACAGAGGTAGCTACAGCCGTGGACTACCGTACTGTGTCTGCTGCTAATATAGACTGGATGATAATGAGATAAAATTAAAATATATATATATCACACTAGTACTGCAGCCGGACAGGTATATATTATGTAATGACGGACCTGCTGGACACTGTCTGCAGAATGCGTTTATAAAAACACCACACGACGAGTGCTTAACTTTTTCAGGCAGACAATCACAATAGACTGGTGGTCAGCAGACAATCACAATATACTGGTGGTCAGTGGTCACTGGTCAGTCACACTGGCAGTGGCACTCTGGCAGCAAAAGTGTGCACTGTACTTAAAATATGTACTCCTGCTATAACTGCTCCCCAGTCTCCCCCACAATTAAGCTGTGTGAGCAGTGAGCACTCAGCACAGTCAGATATACATTACATAGATGATATTATCATGCAGCACACTGAGGCTGAGCACAGATATGGTATGTGACTGTGTCACACTGTGTATCGCTTTTTTTCAGGCAGAGAACGGATTAATTAAACTGGTGGTGGTCACTGGTCACTGGTCACACTATCAGCAAGTAGTACTCCGTCCTAAGCAGACAATCACAATATACTGGTGGTCAGTGTGGTCACTGGTCAGTCACACTGGCAGTGTGGCACTCTGGCAGCAAAAGTGTGCACTGTACTTAAAATATATTATTTATGACTGTACTCCTGCTCTAACTGCTCCCCAGTCTCCCCCACAATTAAGCTGTGTGAGCAGTGAGCACTCAGCACAGTCAGATATACAGTATTACATATGATGATGCAGCACACTGAGGCTGAGCACAGATATGGTATGTGACTGTGTCACACTGTGTATCGTTTTTTTTCAGGCAGAGAACGGATTAATTAAACTGGTGGTCAATGGTCACTGGTCACACTATCAGCAAGTAGTAGTACTCCAGTCCTAATATGCTCCCCAAAATTAGTAAATAGTGTCTCTAACTCTCTACTCTCTTCTCTATAAACGGAGAGGACGCCAGCCACGTCCTCTCCCTATCAATCTCAATGCACGTGTGAAAATGGCGGCGACGCGCGGCTCCTTATATAGAATCCGAGTCTCGCGATAGAATCCGAGCCTCGCGAGAATCCGACAGCGGGATGATGACGTTCGGGCGCGCTCGGGTTAACCGAGCAAGGTGGGAGGATCCGAGCCTGCTCGGCCCCGTGTAAAAAAAGCTGAAGTTCGGCGGGTTTGGATTCCGAGAAACCGAACCCGCTCATCACTAGTAATTATACGTCAGGATCACTGGATTTATACGCCAGTACCACTGGAATTATATGGCAGGATCACTGGAATTATACAGCAGTACCGCTGGACATATACGGCAGTACCGCTGGACATATACGGCAGTATCACTGGACATATACGGCAGGATCACTGTAATTATACGGCAGGATTACTGGACTTATACGGCAGTACCGCTGGACATATACGGCAGTACCGCTGGACATATATGGCAGGATCACTGAACTTATACGCCAATACCACTGGAATTATACGGCAGGATCACTGGATTTATACATCAGAATCACTAGAATTATACAGCAGGATCACTGGAATTATACAGCAGAATCACTGGATTTATACGGCAGTACCGCTGGACATATACAGCAGTATAAATGGACATATACAGTAGGCTCACTGGATTTATACGCCAGTACCACTTGACATATACGGCAGTACTGCTGGACATATACGGCAGTATCACTGGACTGGATTTATACACCAGTACCACTGTAATTATACGGCAGGATCACTGGAATTATACGCCAGTACCACTGGAATTATATAGCAGGATCACTGGAATTATACAGCAGTACCGCTGGACATATATAGCAGTACCGCTGGACATATACGGCAGTAACGCTGGACATATACGGCAGTATCAATGGAATTATACGATAGGATCACTGGACTATTACTCCAGTACCACTGGAATTATATGGTAGGATCACTGGACTTAAACATAGAGATGAGCGGGTTCGGTTTCTCTGAATCCGAACCCGCCAGAACTTCATGTTTTTTTTCACGGGTCCGAGCGACTCGGATCTTCCCGCCTTGCTCGGTTAACCCGAGCGCGCCCGAACGTCATCATGACGCTGTCGGATTCTCGCGAGGCTCGGATTCTATCGCGAGACTCGGATTCTATATAAGGAGCCGCGCGTCGCCGCCATTTTTCACACGTGCATTGAGATTGATAGGGAGAGGACGTGGCTGGCGTCCTCTCCGTTTAGAATAGATTAGAGAGACACTTGATTTACTAATTTTGGGGAGCATTAGGAGTACTCAGTACAGTGCAGAGTTTTGCTGATAGTGACCACCAGTTTTATTTATAATCCGTTCTCTGCCTGAAAAAAGCGATACACAGCACACAGTGACTCAGTCACATACCATATCTGTGTGCACTGCTCAGGCCAGTGTGCTGCATCATCTATTATCTATATATAATATTATATATATCTGTCTGACTGCTCAGCTCACACAGCTTATAATTGTGGGGGAGACTGGGGAGCACTACTGCAGTGCCAGTTATAGGTTATAGCAGGAGCCAGGAGTACATAATATATTATATAGTGAGTGACCACCAGACACACAGTGCAGTTTATTTAATATATCCGTTCTCTGCCTGAAAAAAGCGATACACACAGTGACTCAGTCAGTCACATACCATTATCTGTGTGCACTGCTCAGGCTCAGGCCAGTGTGCTGCATCATCTATATATATTATATATCTGTCTGACTGCTCAGCTCACACAGCTTATAATTGTGGGGGAGACTGGGGAGCACTACTGCAGTGCCAGTTATAGGTTATAGCAGGAGCCAGGAGTACATAATATTATATTAAAATTAAACAGTGCACACTTTTGCTGCAGGAGTGCCACTGCCAGTGTGACTAGTGACCAGTGACCTGACCACCAGTATATATAATATTAGTAGTATACTATCTCTTTATCAACCAGTCTATATTAGCAGCAGACACAGTACAGTGCGGTAGTTCACGGCTGTGGCTACCTCTGTGTCGGCACTCGGCAGCCCGTCCATAATTGTATATACCACCTAACCGTGGTTTTTTTTTCTTTCTTTATACATACATACTAGTTACGAGTATACTATCTCTTTATCAACCAGTCTATATTAGCAGCAGACACAGTACAGTGCGGTAGTTCACGGCTGTGGCTACCTCTGTGTCGGCACTCGGCAGCCCGTCCATAATTGTATATACCACCTAACCGTGGTTTTTTTTTCTTTCTTTATACATACATACTAGTTACGAGTATACTATCTCTTTATCAACCAGTCTATATTAGCAGCAGACACAGTACAGTGCGGTAGTTCACGGCTGTGGCTACCTCTGTGTCGGCACTCGGCAGCCCGTCCATAATTGTATATACCACCTAACCGTGGTTTTTTTTTCTTTCTTTATACATACATACTAGTTACGAGTATACTATCTCTTTATCAACCAGTCTATATATTAGCAGCAGACACAGTACAGTGCGGTAGTTCACGGCTGTGGCTACCTCTGTGTCGGCACTCGGCAGCCCGTCCATAATTGTATATACCACCTAACCGTGGTTTTTTTTTCTTTCTTTATACATACATACTAGTTACGAGTATACTATCTCTTTATCAACCAGTCTATATATTAGCAGCAGACACAGTACAGTGCGGTAGTTCACGGCTGTGGCTACCTCTGTGTCGGCACTCGGCAGCCCGTCCATAATTGTATATACCACCTAACCGTGGTTTTTTTTTCTTTCTTTATACATACATACTAGTTACGAGTATACTATCTCTTTATCAACCAGTCTATATTAGCAGCAGACACAGTACAGTGCGGTAGTTCACGGCTGTGGCTACCTCTGTGTCGGCACTCGGCAGCCCGTCCATAATTGTATATACCACCTAACCGTGGTTTTTTTTTCTTTCTTTATACATACATACTAGTTACGAGTATACTATCTCTTTATCAACCAGTCTATATATTAGCAGCAGACACAGTACAGTGCGGTAGTTCACGGCTGTGGCTACCTCTGTGTCGGCACTCGGCAGCCCGTCCATAATTGTATATACCACCTAACCGTGGTTTTTTTTTCTTTCTTTATACATACATACTAGTTACGAGTATACTATCTCTTTATCAACCAGTCTATATATTAGCAGCAGACACAGTACAGTGCGGTAGTTCACGGCTGTGGCTACCTCTGTGTCGGCACTCGGCAGCCCGTCCATAATTGTATATACCACCTAACCGTGGTTTTTTTTTCTTTCTTTATACATACATACTAGTTACGAGTATACTATCTCTTTATCAACCAGTCTATATTAGCAGCAGACACAGTACAGTGCGGTAGTTCACGGCTGTGGCTACCTCTGTGTCGGCACTCGGCAGCCCGTCCATAATTGTATATACCACCTAACCGTGGTTTTTTTTTCTTTCTTTATACATACATACTAGTTACGAGTATACTATCTCTTTATCAACCAGTCTATATTAGCAGCAGACACAGTACAGTGCGGTAGTTCACGGCTGTGGCTACCTCTGTGTCGGCACTCGGCAGCCCGTCCATAATTGTATATACCACCTAACCGTGGTTTTTTTTTCTTTCTTTATACATACATACATACTAGTTACGAGTATACTATCTCTTTATCAACCAGTCTATATATTAGCAGCAGACACAGTACAGTGCGGTAGTTCACGGCTGTGGCTACCTCTGTGTCGGCACTCGGCAGCCCGTCCATAATTGTATATACCACCTAACCGTGGTTTTTTTTTCTTTCTTTATACATACATACTAGTTACGAGTATACTATCTCTTTATCAACCAGTCTATATTAGCAGCAGACACAGTACAGTGCGGTAGTTCACGGCTGTGGCTACCTCTGTGTCGGCACTCGGCAGCCCGTCCATAATTGTATATACCACCTAACCGTGGTTTTTTTTTCTTTCTTTATACATACATACTAGTTACGAGTATACTATCTCTTTATCAACCAGTCTATATTAGCAGCAGACACAGTACAGTGCGGTAGTTCACGGCTGTGGCTACCTCTGTGTCGGCACTCAGCAGCCCGTCCATAATTGTATATACCACCTAACCGTGTTTTTTTTTTCTTTCTTTATACATACATACTAGTTACGAGTATACTATCTCTTTATCAACCAGTCTATATATTAGCAGCAGACACAGTACAGTGCGGTAGTTCACGGCTGTGGCTACCTCTGTGTCGGCACTCGGCAGCCCGTCCATAATTGTATATACCACCTAACCGTGGTTTTTTTTTTTTCTTTCTTTATACATACATACTAGTTACGAGTATACTATCTCTTTATCAACCAGTCTATATTAGCAGCAGACACAGTACAGTGCGGTAGTTCACGGCTGTGGCTACCTCTGTGTCGGCACTCGGCAGCCCGTCCATAATTGTATACTAGTATCCAATCCATCCATCTCCATTGTTTACCTGAGGTGCCTTTTAGTTGTGCCTATTAAAATATGGAGAACAAAAATGTTGAGGTTCCAAAATTAGGGAAAGATCAAGATCCACTTCCACCTCGTGCTGAAGCTGCTGCCACTAGTCATGGCCGAGACGATGAAATGCCAGCAACGTCGTCTGCCAAGGCCGATGCCCAATGTCATAGTACAGAGCATGTCAAATCCAAAACACCAAATATCAGTAAAAAAAGGACTCCAAAACCTAAAATAAAATTGTCGGAGGAGAAGCGTAAACTTGCCAATATGCCATTTACCACACGGAGTGGCAAGGAACGGCTGAGGCCCTGGCCTATGTTCATGGCTAGTGGTTCAGCTTCACATGAGGATGGAAGCACGCAGCCTCTCGCTAGAAAAATGAAAAGACTCAAGCTGGCAAAAGCAGCACAGCAAAGAACTGTGCATTCTTCGAAATCCCAAATCCACAAGGAGAGTCCAATTGTGTCGGTTGCGATGCCTGACCTTCCCAACACTGGACGTGAAGAGCATGCGCCTTCCACCATTTGCACGCCCCCTGCAAGTGCTGGAAGGAGCACCCGCAGTCCAGTTCCTGATAGTCAGATTGAAGATGTCAGTGTTGAAGTACACCAGGATGAGGAGGATATGGGTGTTGCTGGCGCTGGGGAGGAAATTGACCAGGAGGATTCTGATGGTGAGGTGGTTTGTTTAAGTCAGGCACCCGGGGAGACACCTGTTGTCCGTGGGAGGAATATGGCCGTTGACATGCCAGGTGAAAATACCAAAAAAATCAGCTCTTCGGTGTGGAGGTATTTCACCAGAAATGCGGACAACAGGTGTCAAGCCGTGTGTTCCCTTTGTCAAGCTGTAATAAGTAGGGGTAAGGACGTTAACCACCTCGGAACATCCTCCCTTATACGTCACCTGCAGCGCATTCATAATAAGTCAGTGACAAGTTCAAAAACTTTGGGTGACAGCGGAAGCAGTCCACTGACCAGTAAATCCCTTCCTCTTGTAACCAAGCTCACGCAAACCACCCCACCAACTCCCTCAGTGTCAATTTCCTCCTTCCCCAGGAATGCCAATAGTCCTGCAGGCCATGTCACTGGCAATTCTGACGAGTCCTCTCCTGCCTGGGATTCCTCCGATGCATCCTTGCGTGTAACGCCTACTGCTGCTGGCGCTGCTGTTGTTGCCGCTGGGAGTCGATGGTCATCCCAGAGGGGAAGTCGTAAGCCCACTTGTACTACTTCCAGTAAGCAATTGACTGTTCAACAGTCCTTTGCGAGGAAGATGAAATATCACAGCAGTCATCCTACTGCAAAGCGGATAACTGAGTCCTTGACAACTATGTTGGTGTTAGACGTGCGTCCGGTATCCGCCGTTAGTTCACAGGGAACTAGACAATTTATTGAGGCAGTGTGCCCCCGTTACCAAATACCATCTAGGTTCCACTTCTCTAGGCAGGCGATACCGAGAATGTACACGGACGTCAGAAAAAGACTCACCAGTGTCCTAAAAAATGCAGTTGTACCCAATGTCCACTTAACCACGGACATGTGGACAAGTGGAGCAGGGCAGGGTCAGGACTATATGACTGTGACAGCCCACTGGGTAGATGTATGGACTCCCGCCGCAAGAACAGCAGCGGCGGCACCAGTAGCAGCATCTCGCAAACGCCAACTCTTTCCTAGGCAGGCTACGCTTTGTATCACCGGTTTCCAGAATACGCACACAGCTGAAAACCTCTTACGGCAACTGAGGAAGATCATCGCGGAATGGCTTACCCCAATTGGACTCTCCTGTGGATTTGTGGCATCGGACAACGCCAGCAATATTGTGTGTGCATTAAATATGGGCAAATTCCAGCACGTCCCATGTTTTGCACATACCTTGAATTTGGTGGTGCAGAATTTTTTAAAAAACGACAGGGGCGTGCAAGAGATGCTGTCGGTGGCTAGAAAAATTGCGGGACACTTTCGGCGTACAGGCACCACGTACAGAAGACTGGAGCACCACCAAAAACTACTGAACCTGCCCTGCCATCATCTGAAGCAAGAAGTGGTAACGAGGTGGAATTCAACCCTCTATATGCTTCAGAGGTTGGAGGAGCAGCAAAAGGCCATTCAAGCCTATACAATTGAGCACGATATAGTAGGTGGAATGCACCTGTCTCAAGTGCAGTGGAGAATGATTTCAACGTTGTGCAAGGTTCTGATGCCCTTTGAACTTGCCACACGTGAAGTCAGTTCAGACACTGCCAGCCTGAGTCAGGTCATTCCCCTCATCAGGCTTTTGCAGAAGAAGCTGGAGGCATTGAAGAAGGAGCTAAAAGGGAGCGATTCCGCTAGGCATGTGGGACTTGTGGATGCAGCCCTTAATTCGCTTAACAAGGATTCACGGGTGGTCAATCTGTTGAAATCAGAGCACTACATTTTGGCCACCGTGCTCGATCCTAGATTTAAAGCCTACATTGGATCTCTCTTTCCGGCAGACACAGGTCTGCTGGGGTTGAAAGACCTGCTGGTGACAAAATTGTCAAGTCAAGCGGAACGCGACCTGTCAACATCTCCTCCTTCACATTCTCCCGCAACTGGGGGTGCGAGGAAAAGGCTCAGAATTCCGAGCCCACCCGCTGGCGGTGATGCAGGGCAGTCTGGAGCGACTGCTGATGCTGACATCTGGTCCGGACTGAAGGACCTGCCAACGATTACGGACATGTCGTCTACTGTCACTGCATATGATTCTCTCAACATTGATAGAATGGTGGAGGATTATATGAGTGACCGCATCCAAGTAGGCACGTCACACAGTCCGTACTTATACTGGCAGGAAAAAGAGGCAATTTGGAGGCCCTTGCACAAACTGGCTTTATTCTACCTAAGTTGCCCTCCCACAAGTGTGTACTCCGAAAGAGTGTTTAGTGCCGCCGCTCACCTTGTCAGCAATCGGCGTACGAGGTTACATCCAGAAAATGTGGAGAAGATGATGTTCATTAAAATGAATTATAATCAATTCCTCCGCGGAGACATTGACCAGCAGCAATTGCCTCCACAAAGTACACAGGGAGCTGAGATGGTGGATTCCAGTGGGGACGAATTGATAATCTGTGAGGAGGGGGATGTACACGGTGATATATCGGAGGGTGAAGATGAGGTGGACATCTTGCCTCTGTAGAGCCAGTTTGTGCAAGGAAAGATTAATTGCTTCTTTTTTGGGGGGGGTCCAAACCAACCCGTCATATCAGTCACAGTCGTGTGGCAGACCCTGTCACTGAAATGATGGGTTGGTTAAAGTGTGCATGTCCTGTTTTGTTTATACAACATAAGGGTGGGTGGGAGGGCCCAAGGACAATTCCATCTTGCACCTCTTTTTTCTTTTCTTTTTCTTTGCATCATGTGCTGATTGGGGAGGGTTTTTTGGAAGGGACATCCTGCGTGACACTGCAGTGCCACTCCTAGATGGGCCCGGTGTTTGTGTCGGCCACTAGGGTCGCTAATCTTACTCACACAGTCAGCTACCTCATTGCGCCTCTTTTTTTCTTTGCGTCATGTGCTGTTTGGGGAGGGTTTTTTGGAAGGGACATCCTGCGTGACACTGCAGTGCCACTCCTAGATGGGCCCGGTGTTTGTGTCGGCCACTAGGGTCGCTAATCTTACTCACACAGCTACCTCATTGCGCCTCTTTTTTTCTTTGCGTCATGTGCTGTTTGGGGAGGGTTTTTTGGAAGGGACATCCTGCGTGACACTGCAGTGCCACTCCTAGATGGGCCCGGTGTTTGTGTCGGCCACTAGGGTCGCTTATCTTACTCACACAGCGACCTCGGTGCAAATTTTAGGACTAAAAATAATATTGTGAGGTGTGAGGTATTCAGAATAGACTGAAAATGAGTGGAAATTATGGTTTTTGAGGTTAATAATACTTTGGGATCAAAATGACCCCCAAATTCTATGATTTAAGCTGTTTTTTAGTGTTTTTTGAAAAAAACACCCGAATCCAAAACACACCCGAATCCGACAAAAAAAATTCGGTGAGGTTTTGCCAAAACGCGTTCGAACCCAAAACACGGCCGCGGAACCGAACCCAAAACCAAAACACAAAACCCGAAAAATTTCAGGCGCTCATCTCTACTTAAACAGCATGATCACTGGATTTATACGGCAGTACCGCTGGACATATACGGCAGTGTCAATGGACATACACAGCAGGATCACTGGACTTACACGCCAGTAGCACCAGAACTATACTTCAAGATCACTGTATTTATATGGCAGTACCGCTGGACATATATGACAGTACCACTGGACATATACGGCAGGATCACTGGACTTGTACGCTAGTACCACTGGAATTATACGGCAGGATCTCTGTATTTATACGGCAGTACCGCTGGACATATATGGCAGTACCGCTGGACATATACTGCAGTATCACTGGACTGCACTTATACACCAGTACCACTGTAATTATACGGCAGGATCACTAGATTTATTCGCCAGTACCACTGGAATTATACGGTAGGATCACTGGAATTATACAGCAGTACCGCTGGACATATATGGCAGTATCACTGGATATATACGGCCGTATCACTGGACTGGACTTATACGCCAGTACCACTGTAATTATATGGCAGGATCACTGGACTTATTCGCCAGTACCACTGGAATTATACGGCAGGATCACTGGATTTATACGGCAAGATCACTGCAATTATACGGCAGGATCACTGGACACATACGGCAGTACTGCTGAACATATACGGCAGTACTGCTGGACATATACGGCAGTATCAATGGACATATACAGCAGTATCACTGGACATATACGGCAGTATCACTGGTCTAGACTTATACGCCAGTACCACTGTAATTTTACGGCAGGATCACTGGACTTATTCGCCAGTACCACTGTAATTATATGGCAGGATCACTGGATTTATACGCCAGTACCACTTGACATATATGGCAGTAGCGCTGGACATATACGGCAGTATCACTGGACTGGACTTATACACGAGTACCAAAAAGGCCGGACTGGGATTAAAAATAGGCCCTGGCATTTTTGAAGCACACAGGCCCACCTCGGTGTCAGCATTTGACTCGTCCCCTTACTATTCCTGACTCCTCCTTCTTCTTAGTCTATACTCTTACAAATATAATTAATATTATAACAAAATACAAGTGTACATCATTCTCTATTAAAATACACACAACCAGCGGTTGAAGTGGAAACGTTGAAGTGGGGGTATGGAAAAGTAAAGGTTGTAACTAAGCGCGCGCCGAAGGCACGCGCGCCACGGGAAAGGGGCGTGGCCATTCAAAAGGGGGTGGGTCCTTTAGTGTAGTTTACCACACCATATACCCCTTATACACATTATGCACCACAATAGTAGGACCCCTTCTACTATCTATTACTTATGCCCCTTTCACATTATACCACACGGAATGAGCCGAAATTCACATTATAGCACACGGAATGAGCCAAAATTCACATTATAGCACACGGAATGAGCCAAAATTCACATTATAGCACACGGAATCAGCCAAAATTCACATTATAGCACACGGTATGAGCCGAAATTCACATTATAGCACACAGAATAAGACGAAATTCATATTATAGCACACTGTATGAGCCGAAATTCACATTATAGCACACGGAATGAGCCAAAATTCACATTATAGCACACGGTATGAGCCGAAATTCACATTATAGCACACAGAATAAGACGAAATTCATATTATAGCACACTGTATGAGCCGAAATTCACATTATAGCACACGGAATGAACCAAAATTCACATTATAGCACACGGTATGAGCCGAAATTCACAATATAGCACACGGAATGAGCCAAAATTCACATTATAGCTAGTGATGAGCGGGTTCGGTTTCTCGGAAACCGAACCCCCCCGGACTTTACCCATTTTACATGGGTCCGAGGCAGGTTCGAACCTTCCCGCCTTGCTCGGCTAACCCGAGCGCGCCCGAACGTCATCATCCCGCTGTCGGATTCTCGCGAGATTCGTATTCTATATAAGCAGCCGCGCGTTGCCGCCATTTTCACTCGTGCATTGGAGATGATAGGGAGAGGACATTGCTGGCGTCCGCTCCGTTTATTGTAGAAGTTGATTGGTTTCTTGCTTAATTGTGGGGAGGATTGGGGAGCAGCTGTTAGGAGGAGTACAGTGCAGAGTTTTGCTGATAAGTGGCCACCAGTTTTTATCCGTTCTCTGCCTGAAAAAAACGCTCCATACCATATCTGTGCTCAGTGTGCTGCATAATATATCTGTGCTGAGTGCTCACACTGCTTAATTGTGGGGACTGGGGAGCAGCTATAGCAGGAGTACAGTGCAGAGTTTTGCTGACAGTGACCACCAGTATACGTTGTCTGCCTGAAAAACACTCCATATCTATGCTCAGTGTGCTGCTTTATTATTGTGGGGACTGGGGACCACCAGTAATTAATATTATATAGGAGGAGTACAGTGCAGAGTGCACTGCTGTACCTACCTCTGTGTCGTCATCCATTAAGTATACTATCCATCTACATTCTATACCTGTGGTGCATTTTAGTTTTGCAGTTTGCCGACACAGTGTCTACCAGTATACTATATATAGCAGTACGATACGGAAGGCCACTGCTGTGCCTACCTCTGTGTCGTCATTAAGTATACTATCCATCTACATTCTATACCTGTGGTGCATTTTAGTTTTGCAGTTTGCCGACACAGTGTCCACCAGTATACTATATATAGCAGTACGATACGGAAGGCCACTGCTGTGCCTACCTCTGTGTCGTCATTAAGTATACTATCCATCTACATTCTATACCTGTGGTGCATTTTAGTTTTGCAGTTTGCCGACACAGTGTCCACCAGTATACTATATATAGCAGTACGATACGGAAGGCCACTGCTGTGCCTACCTCTGTGTCGTCATTAAGTATACTATCCATCTACATTCTATACCTGTGGTGCATTTTAGTTTTGCAGTTTGCCGACACAGTGTCCACCGGTATACTATATATAGCAGTACGATACGGAAGGCCACTGCTGTGCCTACATCTGTGTCGTCATTCAGTATACTATCCATCTACATTCTATACCTGTGGTGCATTTTAGTTTTGCAGTTTGCCGACACAGTGTCCACCAGTATACTATATATAGCAGTACGATACGGAAGGCCACTGCTGTGCCTACCTCTGTGTCGTCATTAAGTATACTATCCATCTACATTCTATACCTGTGGTGCATTTTAGTTTTGCAGTTTGCCGACACAGTGTCCACCGGTATACTATATATAGCAGTACGATACGGAAGGCCACTGCTGTGACTACCTCTGTGTCGTCATTCAGTATACTATCCATCTACATTCTATACCTGTGGTGCATTTTAGTTTTGCAGTTTGCAGACACAGTGTCCACCAGTATACTATATATAGCAGTACGATACGGAAGGCCACTGCTGTGCCTACCTCTGTGTCGTCATTAAGTATACTATCCATCTACATTCTATACCTGTGGTGCATTTTAGTTTTGCAGTTTGCCGACACAGTGTCCACCAGTATACTATATATAGCAGTACGATACGGAAGGCCACTGCTGTGCCTACCTCTGTGTCGTCATTCAGTATACTATCCATCTACATTCTATACCTGTGGTGCATTTTAGTTTTGCAGTTTGCCAACACAGTGTCCACCAGTATACTATATATAGCAGTACGATACGGAAGGCCACTGCTGTGCCTACCTCTGTGTCGTCATTAAGTATACTATCCATCTACATTCTATACCTGTGGTGCATTTTAGTTTTGCAGTTTGCCGACACAGTGTCCACCAGTATACTATATATAGCAGTACGATACGGAAGGCCACAGCTGTGCCTACTTCTGTGTCGTCATTAAGTATACTATCCATCTACATTCTATACCTGTGGTGCATTTTAGTTTTGCAGTTTGCCGACACAGTGTCCACCAGTATACTATATATAGCAGTACGATACGGAAGGCCACTGCTGTGCCTACCTCTGTGTCGTCATTAAGTATACTATCCATCTACATTTTATACCTGTGGTGCATTTTAGTTTTGCAGTTTGCCGACACAGTGTCCACCAGTATTCTATATATAGCAGTACGATACTGAAGGCCACTGCTGTGCCTACCTCTGTGTCGTCATTAAGTATACTATCCATCTACATTTTATACCTGTGGTGCATTTTAGTTTTGCAGTTTGCCGACACAGTGTCCACCAGTATTCTATATATAGCAGTACGATACTGAAGGCCACTGCTGTGCCTACCTCTGTGTCGTCATTCAGTATACTATCCATCTACATTCTATACCTGTGGTGCATTTTAGTTTTGCAGTTTGCAGACACAGTGTCCACCAGTATACTATATATAGCAGTACGATACGGAAGGCCACTGCTGTGCCTACCTCTGTGTCGTCATTAAGTATACTATCCATCTACATTCTATACCTGTGGTGCATTTTAGTTTTGCAGTTTGCCGACACAGTGTCCACCAGTATACTATATATAGCAGTACGATACGGAAGGCCACTGCTGTGCCTACCTCTGTGTCGTCATTCAGTATACTATCCATCTACATTCTATACCTGTGGTGCATTTTAGTTTTGCAGTTTGCCGACACAGTGTCCACCAGTATACTATATATAGCAGTACGATACGGAAGGCCACTGCTGTGCCTACCTCTGTGTCGTCATTAAGTATACTATCCATCTACATTCTATACCTGTGGTGCATTTTAGTTTTGCAGTTTGCCGACACAGTGTCCACCAGTATACTATATATAGCAGTACGATACGGAAGGCCACAGCTGTGCCTACTTCTGTGTCGTCATTAAGTATACTATCCATCTACATTCTATACCTGTGGTGCATTTTAGTTTTGCAGTTTGCCGACACAGTGTCCACCAGTATACTATATATAGCAGTACGATACGGAAGGCCACTGCTGTGCCTACCTCTGTGTCGTCATTAAGTATACTATCCATCTACATTTTATACCTGTGGTGCATTTTAGTTTTGCAGTTTGCCGACACAGTGTCCACCAGTATTCTATATATAGCAGTACGATACTGAAGGCCACTGCTGTGCCTACCTCTGTGTCGTCATTAAGTATACTATCCATCTACATTCTATACCTGTGGTGCATTTTAGTTTTGCAGTTTGCCGACACAGTGTCCACTAGTATACTATATATAGCAGTACGATACGGAAGGCCACTGCTGTGCCTACCTCTGTGTCGTCATTAAGTATACTATCCATCTACATTCTATACCTGTGGTGCATTTTAGTTTTGCAGTTTGCCGACACAGTGTCCACCAGTATACTATATATAGCAGTACGATACGGAAGGCCACTGCTGTGCCTACCTCTGTGTCGTCATTAAGTATACTATCCATCTACATTCTATACCTGTGGTGCATTTTAGTTGTGCGCAGTATATATAGTAGTAGGCCATTGCTATTGATACTGGCATATAATTCCACACATTAAAAAATGGAGAACAAAAATGTGGAGGGTAAAATAGGGAAAGATCAAGATCCACTTCCACCTCATGCTGAAGCTGCTGCCACTAGTCATGGCCGAGACGATGAAATGCCATCAACGTCGTCTGCCAAGGCCGATGCCCAATGTCATAGTAGAGAGCATGTAAAATCCAAAAAACAAAAGTTCAGTAAAATGACCCAAAAATCTAAATTGAAAGCGTCTGATGAGAAGCGTAAACTTGCCAATATGCCATTTACGACACAGAGTGGCAAGGAACGGCTGAGGCCCTGGCCTATGTTCATGGCTAGTGGTTCAGCTTCACAAGAGGATGGAAGCACTCATCCTCTCGCTAATAAAATGAAAAGACTTAAGCTGGCAAAAGCACAGCAAAGAACTGTGCGTTCTTCTAAATCACAAATCCCCAAGGAGAGTCCAATTGTAGCCCTCATTCCGAGTTGTTCGCTGCAAGCTGCTTTTAGCAGCTTTGCACACGCTAAGCCGCCGCCTACTGGGAGTGAATCTTAGCTTAGCAAAATTGCGAACGAAAGATTCGCAATATTGCGAAAAGACTTCTCTGTGCAGTTTCTGAGTAGCTCGAGACTTACTCTGCCAGTGCGATCAGTTCAGTGCTTGTCGTTCCTGGTTTGACGTCACAAACACACCCAGCGTTCGCCCAGACACTCCTCCGTTTCTCCAGCCACTCCCGCGTTTTTCCCAGAAACGGTAGCGTTTTTTCACACATTCCCATAAAACGGCCAGTTTCCCCCCAGAAACACCCACTTCCTGTCAATCACATTACGATCACCAGAACGAAGAAAAAACCTCGTAATGCCGTGAGTAAAATACCTAACTGCATAGCGAATTTACTTGGCGCAGTCGCACTGCGGACATTGCGCATGCGCATTAGCGACTAATCGCTCCGTTGTGAGAAAAAAATAACGAGCGAACAACTCGGAATGACCCCCTGTGTCGGTTGCGATGCCTGACCTTCCCAACACTGGACGGGAAGAGCTTGCGCCTTCCACCATTTGCACGCCCCCTGCAAGTGCTGGAAGGAGCACCCGCAGTCCAGTTCCTGATAGTCAAATTGAAGATGTCACTGTTGAAGTACACCAGGATGAGGATATGGGTGTTGCTGGCGCTGGGGAGGAAATTGACAAGGAGTATTCTGATGTTGAGGTGGTTTGTTTAAGTCAGGCACCCGGGGAGACACCTGTTGTCCGTGGGACGAATATGGCCATTGACATGCCTGGTCAAAATACAAAAAAAATCAGCTCTTCGGTGTGGAATTATTTCAACACAAATGCGGACAACAGGTGTCAAGCCGTGTGTTGCCTTTGTCAAGCTGTAATAAGTAGGGGTAAGGACGTTAACCACCTCGGAACATCCTCCCTTATACGTCACCTGCAGCGCATTCATCATAAGTCAGTGACAAGTTCAAAAACTTTGGGTGACAGCGGAAGCAGTCCACTGACCACTAAATCCCTTCCTCTTGTAACCAAGCTCCTGCAAACCACACCACCAACTCCCTCAGTGTCAATTTCCTCCTTACCCAGGAAAGCCAATAATCCTGCAGGCCATGTCACTGGCAAGTCTGACGAGTCCTCTCCTGCCTGGGATTCCTCCGATGCATCCTTGAGTGTAACGCCTACTGCTGCTGGCGCTGCTGTTGTTGCTGCTGGGAGTCGATCGTCATCCCAGAGGGGAAGTCGGAAGACCACTTGTACTACTTCCAGTAAGCAATTGACTGTCCAACAGTCCTTTGCGAGGAAGATGAAATATCACAGCAGTCATCCTGCTGCAAAGCGGATAACTCAGGCCTTGGCAGCCTGGGCGGTGAGAAACGTGGTTCCGGTGTCCATTGTTAATTCAGAGCCAACTATAGACTTGATTGAGGTACTGTGTCCCCGGTACCAAATACCATCTAGGTTCCATTTCTCTAGGCAGGCGATACCGAAAATGTACACAGATCTCAGAAAAAGAGTCACCAGTGTCCTAATATGCAGTTGTACCCAATGTCCACTTAACCACGGACATGTGGACAAGTGGAGCAGGGCAGACTCAGGACTATATGACTGTGACAGCCCACTGGGTAGATATATTGCCTCCCGCAGCAAGAACAGCAGCGGCGGCACCAGTAGCAGCATCTCGCAAACGCCAACTCGTTCCTAGGCAGGCTACGCTTTGTATCACCGCTTTCCAGAATAGGCACACAGCTGAAAACCTCTTACGGCAACTGAGGAAGATCATCGCAGAATGGCTTACCCCAATTGGACTCTCCTGGGGATTTGTGACATCGGACAACGCCAGCAAAATTGTGCGTGCATTACATCTGGGCAAATTCCAGCACGTCCCATGTTTTGCACATACCTTGAATTTGGTGGTGCAGAATTATTTAAAAAACGACAGGGGCGTGCAAGAGATGCTGTTGGTGGCCCGAAGAATTGCGGGCCACTTTCGGCACTCAGGCACTGCGTACAGAAGACTGGAGCACCACCAAACATTCCTGAACCTGCCCTGCCATCATCTGAAGCAAGAGGTGGTAACGAGGTGGAATTCAACCCTCTATATGCTTCAGAGGATGGAGGAGCAGCAAAAGGCCATTCAAGCCTATACATCTGGCCACGATATAGGCAAAGGAGGGGGAATACACCTGACTCAAGTGCAGTGGAGAATGATTTCAACGTTGTGCAAGGTTCTGATGCCCTTTGAACTTGCCACACGTGAAGTCAGTTCAGACACTGCCAGCATGAGTCAGGTCATTCCCCTCATCAGGCTTTTGCAGAAGAAGCTGGAGACATTGAAGGAGGAGCTAAAACAGAGCGATTCTGCTAGGCATGTGGGACTTGTGGATGGAGCCCTTAATTCGCTTAACCAGGATTCACGGGTGGTCAATCTGTTGAAATCAGAGCACTACATTTTGGCCACCGTGCTCGATCCTAGATTTAAAACCTACGTTGGATCTCTCTTTCCGGCAGACACAAGTCTGCAGAGGTTCAAAGACCTGCTGGTGAGAAAATTGTCAAGTCAAGCGGAACGTGACCCGTCACCATCTCCTCCTTCACATTCTCCCGCAACTGGGGGTGCGAGGAAAAGGCTAAGAATTCCGAGCCCACCCGCTGGCGGTGATGCAGGGCAGTCTGGAGCGAGTGCTGACATCTGGTCCGGACTGAAGGACCTGCCAACGATTACTGACATGTCGTCTACTGTCACTGCATATGATTCTCTCACCATTGAAAGAATGGTGGAGGATTATATGAGTGACCGCATCCAAGTAGGCACTTCAGACAGTCCGTACGTATACTGGCAGGAAAAAGAGGCAATTTGGAGGCCCTTGCACAAACTGGCTTTATTCTACCTAAGTTGCCCTCCCTCCAGTGTGTACTCCGAAAGAGTGTTTAGTGCAGCCGCTCTCCTTGTCAGCAATCGGCGTACGGGGTTACTTCCAGAAAATGTGGAGAAGATGATGTTCATTAAAATGAATTATAATCAATTCCTCCGTGGAGACATTCACCAGCAGCAATTGCCACCAGAAAGTACACGGGGACCTGAGATGGTGGATTCCAGTGGGGACGAATTGATAATCTGTGAGGAGGGGGCTGTACACAGTGAAAGGGGTGAGGAATCGGAGGATGATGATGAGGTGGACATCTTGCCTTTGTAGAGCCAGTTTGTGCAAGGAGAGATTGATTGCTTCTTTTTTGGCCCAAACCAACCAGTCATTTCAGTCACAGTCGTGTGGCAGACCCTGTCACTGAAATGATGGGTTCGTTAAAGTGTGCATGTCCTGTTTATACAACATAAGGGTGGGTGGGAGGGCCCATGGACAATTCCATCTTTTTTCTTTCATTTTTCTTTGCATCATGTGCTGTTTGGGGACTATTTTTTTGAAGTGCCATCCTGCCTGACACTTCAGTGCCACTCCTAGATGGGCCAGGTGTTTGTGTCGGCCACTTGTGTCGCTTAGCTTAGTCACACAGCGACCTTGGTGCGCCTCTTTTTTTCTTTGCATCATGTGCTGTTTGGGGACAATTTTTTTGAAGGGCCATCCTGCCTGACACTGCAGTGCCACTCCTAGATGGGCCAGGTGTTTGTGTCGGCCACTTGTGTCGCTTAGCTTAGTCACACAGCGACCTTGGTGCGCCTCTTTTTTTCTTTGCATCATGTGCTGTTTGGGGACTATTTTTTGAAGGGCCATCCTGCCTGACACTGCAGTGCCACTCCTAGATGGGCCAGGTGTTTGTGTCGGCCACTTGTGTCGCTTAGCTTAGCCATCCAGCGACCTCGGTGCAAATTTTAGGACTAAAAATAATATTGTGTGGTGTGAGGTGTTCAGAATAGACTGGAAATGAGTGGAAATTATGGTTATTGAGGTTAATAATACTATGGGATCAAAATGACCCCCAAATTCTATGATTTAAGCTGTTTTTTAGGGTTTTTTGAAAAAAACACCCGAATCCAAAACACACCCGAATCCGACAAAAATTTTTCGGTGAGGTTTTGCCAAAACGCGTCCGAATCCAAAACACGACGGCGGAACCGAACCCAAAACCAAAACACAAAAGCCGAAAAATTTCCGGTGCACATCACTAATTATAGCACACAGGAAGAGCCAAAATTCACATTATAGCACACAGGATGAGCCAAAATTCACATTATAGCACACAGGATGAGCCAAAATTCACATTATAGCACATGGAGGCTGAGGACAGCGCCGATGCAGTGGAGGAGGAGGCAGACGGCAGCAGCGGTGCAACGGAGGAGGCTGTGGTCGGCGGCACTGCAGTGCGGCCCCTATGACCGCGGTGCTACTATTTCAAATCTGCCGTGGACCAGCAGCCAATCAGGAGCGGCCGTGCAGACAAGAGAGAGATAGAGGTGAGGACTAGAGAGAGAGAGAGAGAGAGAGAGAGAGAAGGGATGAGGACAAATAGAGGGGGTGATAAAGAGTGAAGCAGGGACGTGTGGTGAGCTAAATGGCTCAGGAGGCATTGGCTGGCATCAGAGCCAGATTTACACACAATATATGACACAAAAAGTACATCTGGTCAATATACACAGGTGCAGCAGTAAAAACTCCTGGAAATTTGGTGAGTTTTGATTACAGATGTGCGGAAAGGTTAGGCAGGTGAGGCACTGCCTCACCTACCATAGACTTTTTACTCCACAGTTTTGGCGATAAAAATGATTAGAATAATGCAAATAAGATATATTAAACATATTCTTTGTATTTTTCTTATACTTTATACAGTCAAATCTTTGGCACAAACATTAGTATGATCTGCCTCACCCCACCGCACGTCACTAGAGTGAATGGATGAGGAGAGAGAGAGAGAAAGAGAAAAGGATGAGGACAAAAAGAGAGAGAGAGGGGATGAGGACACAGAGAGAGAGATAGAGATAGAGAGAGAGAGAGAGAGAGAGAGAGAGAGAGAGAGAGTGTGAATGTGTGTGTATGAGAGTTACCCATGGCATGTATACATCCACACTCACCCTGGCCAGGGGGGCAGCCGCAGCACTCCTTGCAGTGCTGATGCTGCAGCTGTCTGTCTGCTGTACTGTTGCAGGGGCCGGGATCCAGGGACAGGGGCTCAGGCAGCCGGGCGGGCTCGTGCGGCCGTTTGTAGGTGGGCAGCCGCGTGCCACCATGCTGGGGCTGCTGATGGTCCTTGTTCTTGTCCTTGCTCCTTCTTGCTCCTCACTACTGCGGCCGCTCCCAGAATGGTGTGCGGCCGAGCGCGATGACGTTGCGCTCACACTTGCATTCTGGGAAGGTGGGAGGGAAGAGGAGAGCAGCTGCACTTTTCTCCAGAGTGCAGCGTCCAGACGTAGGCGCCGGTAGTTTTGAAAGGGGTGCGGGGCTACTCGTGCAGGCAAGCAGTCAGACCGGCCCATCTGGTCATCGGCCCTTCTGGCATTTGCCAGAAGTGCCAGATGGCCAGCCCGGCCCTGACTACAACTGTAATTATACGGCAGGATCACTGGAATTATACGCCAGTACCACTGGAATTATATGGCAGGATCACTGGAATTATACAGCAGTAACGCTGGACATATATAGCAGTACCGCTGGACATATACGGCAGTATCACTGGACATATACGGCAGTATCACTGGACTGGACTTATACCCCAGTACCACTGCAGTTATATGGCAGGATCACTGGACTTATATGCCAGTACCACTGGAATCGTATGACAGGATCACTGGAATTATACGGCAGGATCACTGCAATTATACAGCAGGATCACTGCAATTATACGACAGGATCACTGGATTTATACGGCAGTACCACTGGAATATACGGCAGTACTGCTGGACATATACGGCAGTATCAATGAAATTATACAGCAGGATCACTGGACTATTACGCCAGTACCACTGGAATTATATGGCAGGATCACTGGACTTAAACGGCATGATCACTGGATTTATACGGCAGTACCGCTGGACATATACGGCAGTGTCAATGGACATACACAGCAGGATCACTGGACTTACACGCCAGTACCACTGGAATTATACGGCAGGATCACTGTATTTATACGGCAGTACTGCTGGACATATATGGCAGTATCACTGTAATTATACGGCAGGATCACTAGACTTATACGGCAGTACAGCTGGACATATATGGCAGTATCACTGGAATTATACGGCAGGATCACTGGATTTATACGGCAGTACAGTTGGATATATACGTCAGTATCAGTGGACATATACGGCAGAATCACTGGACTTATACGGAAGTACCGCTGGACATATACGGCAGTATCAGTGGACATATACGGCAGGATCACTGGTATTATATGGCAGTACCACTGGAATTATACGGCAGGATCTCTCTGTATTTATACGGCAGTACTGCTGGACATATACGGCAGTACCGTTGGACATATACTACAGTATCACTGGACTGGACTTATACGCCAGTACCACTGTAATTATACGGCAGGATCACTAGATTTATACGCCAGTACCACTGGAATTATACGGTAGGATCACTGGAATTATACAGCAGCATCGCTGGACATATATGGCAGTATCACTGGATATATACGGCAGTATCACTGGACTGGATTTATACGCCAGTACCACTGTAATTATATGGCAGGATCACTGGACTTATTCGCCAGTACCACTGGAATTATACGGCAGGATCACTGGATTTATATGGCAGGATCCCTGGACTTTTACGGCAGGATCACTGGACATATACGGCAGGATCACTGCAATTATACGGGCAGGATCACTGGACACATACGGCAGTACTGCTGGACATATACGGCAGTACTGCTGGACATATACGGCAGTATCAATGGACATATACGGCAGTATCACTGGACATATACGGCAGTATCACTGGACTGGACTTATACGCCAGTACCACTGTAATTATACGGCAGGATCACTGGATTTATACGACAGTACCGCTGGACATATACGGCTGTACCCCTGGACATATACTGCAGTATCAATGGACATATACGGCAGTACCCCTGGACATTTATTGCAGTATCAATGGACATATACGGCAGGATCACTGGACTTATATCGCAGGATCTTTGGAATTATACAGCACGATCACTGTAATTATAAAGCAGGATCACTGGAATTATACTGCAGGATCACTGGACTTATACGGCAGTACCGCTGGACATATACGGTAGTATCAATGGACATATATGGAACTGATGCAGGACAACACAGCACCACTGCAATTGACTAGACTTATACAGCAGCACTGGACATATGGCAGCAGAGGACACCACCACTGTGACTGGACTGATGCAACACAACACACCACCACTGGACTGATGCAGCACAACACAGCACCACTGGACTGGACTTATACAGCAGCACTGGACATATGGCAGCAGAGGACACCACCACTGTGACTGGACTGATGCAGCACAACACACCACCACTGGACTGATGCAGCACAACACAGCACCACTGGACGGGACTTATACAGTAGCACTGGACATATGGCAGCAGAGGACACCACCACTGTGACTGGACTGATGCAGCACAATAAACCACCACTGAACTGATGCAGCACAACACAGCAGCACTGTAAGCATACCTCCCAACTTTACTGTCCTGTGGAGCGGGACACTTGCGCGGCGAAGTCGCGGGCGCTCCCGAAAAGGGGCGTGGTCTATGAAAAGGGGGCGTGGCTTCACGGGAGGACCCGCGATCGCGAGCCACGCCCACGTTTTCGTCACTGAGGGTCATGCCCAGCGCTCTGTGAGCCGCTGGCATGCTCCCTCTCCCTCTGACTCCACTGAATAGACGCTGTGCGCATGCGCACAGCGTCTATTCACCGCTGCTCTGCTAAGCAGAGCAGCGATTGACAGAGCCTCCCAACTGACCCCCCCACCGCGGGACACTGCGGCCCGCGGGTGGGACAGCGGGACAGTCCCCAAAAAACGGGACTGTCCCGCGAAAATCGGGACAGTTGGGAGGTATGCTGTAAGGGACTTATACAGCAGCACTGGACATTTGGCAGCAGAGGACACAACCACTGTGACTGGACAGATGCAGCACAAGACACGGTCACTGAGGACATGTCCTCTCTCTACACTCTCCAATGCCAGAGTGAAAATGGGGGGGACGCGCGGCTCCTTATATGGAATCCAAACCCCGCGAGAATCCGACAGCGGGATGATGACGTTTTGCCTCGTTCTGGTTTCCGAGTCAGGCGGGAAAACCCGAGACTGACTCGGATCCGGGCTCGGATGGCGAAGTCCGGTAGGGTTCGGTTCTCTGAGAACCGAACCCGCTCATCTCTATTAATAAGTGTTTAGAACACAGCAACTGTCTGAAGATAAATGCAAAAGTGGTAACATTTTCACTTAACAATAAATTCTATCATTTCTAAAGTCCTTACTGATATTTGAAATTATTAATTATAATGGAAAATCCTGTGGTATGAGTTATCACATTCCTCTTAGAATGAATATTAGTATGTTACTGCACACTGCAGCAGCAGGAATATCAATGTAAGCAAGTTTATAGAGGTCCCAAGGGTAATGACTAGCAAGAAGCAAATTGTGTATTCAGGAGCTAATACAGTGGTCGGGAATAGCTGATGCAATGGATAATAATAAATGTCACTAGAACTTTGTGCTTTAAAATTAGCACCTATAGCATACCTCTCAACTTTTTTTCAGGTGAGTGATATGTGTACCCAATTTTGAGGTGTGTAAGAGATGTGAATTTTTCATGTACAGGATGAGTATCCCATTTCCAAATATTCCGAAATCTGAAATATTCCGAAATACGGGATTTTTTTAGTGAGAAAGTAAAACCTTTGTTTTCTGACACAAACTTTGTTTAAATACACAAAGTTATTCAAAATATTGTATTAAATGAAGTTCAGGCTGTGTGTATAAGGTGTATATGAAACATAAATGAATTGTGTGAATGTATACACACTTTGTTTAATGCACAAAGTTATTAAAAATATTGGCTACAATTACCTACAGGCTGTGTGTATATGGTGTATATGAAACATAAATGCATTCTGTGCTTAGACTTAGGTCCCATCGCCATGATACCTGTATTTCATTATGGTATGCAATTATTCCAAAATACGGAAAAATCTGATATCCAAAATACTTCTGGTCCCAAGCATTTTGGATAAGGGATACTCAACATATATTTAGAAAATGCAACTTACAAATTAGTAAATTTTACAAACAAAAGAGGGAAAAGGTACTTATACTGTGTGTGTGTGTGTGTGTGTGTGTGTGTGTGTGTGTGTGTGTGTGTGTGTGTGTGTGTGTGTGTGTGTGTGTATAAAAGAAACTCTTCAATAAATATATATATATATATTATATATATATATGTATATTTACAGAGAGAGAGAAAGAGAAAATATTACGTGAGACTCTGAGTATTAGAGGAAAAAGAGGAGGAACAAGAGTATAATAGAGACATTTAGGTGTTGTCATTGAAGTCCATTGGTGGCAGTGTGTGAAGGACAGTTTAGCACAGCAGCAGTGCTGACCCCGGTGATGGCAGCAATGTAGCTGCATGACCTTGGGTCCAAACTAAGAAAGTTTCCTATAGGCCCAGGTGTCCCTCTGTGAGAGGCGGGTCTGGGGTTACTTGCCCACTGGGGTTTGCAATCAGGCTCTACGCAATGCGCACACTATTACATTAGTCCTGATGTGTAAATTCAGTATTAAGGTTACAGAATGCAGTGGTGAGAACTATGCCACTGATAAAATGATATTGTACTGTATCATACCCTCCAACATTTTACACAGAAAAATTGGTACCAATCCGAAAAAAGGGGCGTGGCCGCGGGTAAGGGGCGTGACCACGCCCCTTTTCCTATGCTTTCAATGGAAGTTTGGAGAGCCAAAAATCGGTACAGACCATAAAAAAAAGGTACTGTACCCATTAAAAAGGTACAGTTGGAGGGTATGCTGTATATTTAATATACTGTTTTTGTACATTAAAAGCAAGTTAATTGCATAATGGAAACTATATGTATCACCAGAATACATACGATATCCCAGCACCCGGGATGCCGGCTGTCACACAGCGTCAGTATTCCAAACCCCAGGATGCCCAACGTCGGCATTTTGACTACCTGCCATAACCAAGCTGTACAGATTTAGCTTTTTATAGTCCTTAAATGATTGCATGCATACAGTTTAAATTAAAAAATGTAAGTTTAGTGTGGTGTGTGTGTGTGACTGTGTGTACAGGAGAATTGTGGGTGCTGAATAATGAAGTCATCACATCTATGCTGGCAGGTGCCAAATGGTGGCAGCCACTGAAAGCTCTCCCACACACTGCACTGGAAATCCATATATGATTATAATTATTTCTAGTATTAATATACCACATATCGCCTGACAGTTCTGTTGACATTTGCTGGACAAAGCTATAAGCACAATGTCAGCATAAAGAAATGAGATGTCTGACAGGTGTTATGCGTGTTATTAAGACTGACAATCATTGTTTTTCAGTCTCTTTTGCTTCAGAAGTTTATTCTTATTTGTGTGCAAATCCATCATGGAAAATTGCAAAAGAAAATCCCACAATTTTGAAAGATTGATTTTCTTTTCTAGCAAATCAAATGTTTACATGGAGCAACCACATTTAACTAACTTGGTTTACATTAGAGATGAGCGGGTTCGGTTTCTCTGAATCCGAACCCGCCCGAACTTCATGGTTTTTTTCACGGGTCCGAGCAGACTCGGATCCTCCCGCCTTGCTCGGTTAACCCGAGCGCGCCCGAACGTCATCATGACGCTGTCGGATTCTCGCGAGACTCGGATTCTATATAAGGAGCCGCGCGTCGCCGCCATTTTCACACGTGCATTGAGATTGATAGGGAGAGGACGTGGCTGGCGTCCTCTCCATTTAGATTAGAAGAGAGAGAGAGAGAGAGAGAGATTGACCTGATTTACTGGAGCTTAGGAGTACTGTAGAAGTGTAGAGAGTGCAGAGTTTACTAGTGACTGACCACAGTGACCACCAGACAGTGCAGTTTTATTTAATATATCCGTTCTCTGCCTGAAAAAAACGATACACACAGTGACTCAGTCACATACCATATCTGTGTGCACTGCTCAGCCCAGTGTGCTGCATCATCTATGTATATATATCTGACTGTGCTCAGCTCACACAGCTTATAATTGTGGGGGAGACTGGGGAGCACTGCAGTGCCAGTTATAGGTTATAGCAGGAGCCAGGAGTACATATTATATTAAAATTAAACAGTGCACACTTTTGCTGCAGGAGTGCAACTGCCAGTGTGACTGACCAGTGACCTGACCACACTGACCACCAGTATAGTTAGTAGTATACTATATTGTGATTGCCTGAAAAAGTTAAACACTCGTCGTGTGACTTCACTTGTGTGGTGTTTTTTTTTTTATTCTATAAAAAACTCATTCTGCTGACAGACAGTGTCCAGCAGGTCCGTCATTATATAATATATACCTGTCCGGCTGCAGTAGTGATATATATATATTTTTTATATCATTATTTATCATCCAGTCGCAGCAGACACAGTACGGTAGTTCACGGCTGTAGCTACCTCTGTGTCGGCACTCGGCAGTCCATCCATAATTGTATACCACCTACCCGTGGTTTTTTTTTCTTTCTTCTTTATACATACATACTACTACATCTCTTTATCAACCAGTCTATATTAGCAGCAGACACAGTACAGTACGGTAGTCCACGGCTGTAGCTACCTCTGTGTCGGCACTCGGCAGTCCGTCCATAATTGTATACCACCTACCCGTGGTTTTTTTTTCTTTCTTCTTTATACATACATACTACTACATCTCTTTATCAACCTGTCTATATTAGCAGCAGACACAGTACAGTACGGTAGTTCACGGCTGTAGCTACCTCTGTGTCGGCACTCGGCAGTCCGTCCATAATTGTATACCACCTACCCGTGGTTTTTTTTTCTTTCTTCTTTATACATACATACTACTACATCTCTTTATCAACCAGTCTATATTAGCAGCAGACACAGTACAGTACGGTAGTCCACGGCTGTAGCTACCTCTGTGTCGGCACTCGGCAGTCCGTCCATAATTGTATACCACCTACCCGTGGTTTTTTTTTCTTTCTTCTTTATACATACATACTACTACATCTCTTTATCAACCAGTCTATATTAGCAGCAGACACAGTACAGTACGGTAGTTCACGGCTGTAGCTACCTCTGTGTCGGCACTCGGCAGTCCGTCCATAATTGTATACCACCTACCCGTGGTTTTTTTTTCTTTCTTCTTTATACATACATACTACTACATCTCTTTATCAACCAGTCTATATTAGCAGCAGACACAGTACAGTACGGTAGTTCACGGCTGTAGCTACCTCTGTGTCGGCACTCGGCAGTCCGTCCATAATTGTATACCACCTACCCGTGGTTTTTTTTTCTTTCTTCTTTATACATACATACTACTACATCTCTTTATCAACCAGTCTATATTAGCAGCAGACACAGTACAGTACGGTAGTCCACGGCTGTAGCTACCTCTGTGTCGGCACTCGGCAGTCCGTCCATAATTGTATACCACCTACCCGTGGTTTTTTTTTCTTTCTTCTTTATACATACATACTACTACATCTCTTTATCAACCAGTCTATATTAGCAGCAGACACAGTACAGTACGGTAGTTCACGGCTGTAGCTACCTCTGTGTCGGCACTCGGCAGTCCGTCCATAATTGTATACCACCTACCCGTGTTTTTTTTTTCTTTCTTCTTTATACATACATACTACTACATCTCTTTATCAACCAGTCTATATTAGCAGCAGACACAGTACAGTACGGTAGTCCACGGCTGTAGCTACCTCTGTGTCGGCACTCGGCAGTCCATCCATAATTGTATACCACCTACCAGTGGTTTTTTTTTCTTTCTTCTTTATACATACATACTACTACATCTCTTTATCAACCAGTCTATATTAGCAGCAGACACAGTACAGTACGGTAGTTCACGGCTGTAGCTACCTCTGTGTCGGCACTCGGCAGTCCGTCCATAATTGTATACCACCTACCCGAGTTTTTTTTTTCCTTCTTCTTTATACATACATACTACTACATCTCTTTATCAACCAGTCTATATTAGCAGCAGACACAGTACAGTACGGTAGTCCACGGCTGTAGCTACCTCTGTGTTGGCACTCGGCAGTCCGTCCATAATTGTATACCACCTACCCGAGGTTTTTTTTTCTTTCTTCTTCATACATACATACTACTACATCTCTTTATCAACCAGTCTATATTAGCAGCAGACACAGTACAGTACGGTAGTTCACGGCTGTAGCTACCTCTGTGTCGGCACTCGGCAGTCCGTCCATAATTGTATACCACCTACCCGAGGTTTTTTTTTCTTTCTTCTTTATACATACATACTACTACATCTCTTTATCAACCAGTCTATATTAGCAGCAGACACAGTACAGTACGGTAGTCCACGGCTGTAGCTACCTCTGTGTCGGCACTCGGCAGTCCGTCCATAATTGTATACCACCTACCCGAGGTTTTTTTTTCTTTCTTCTTTATACATACATACTACTACATCTCTTTATCAACCAGTCTATATTAGCAGCAGACACAGTACAGTACGGTAGTTCACGGCTGTAGCTACCTCTGTGTCGGCACTCGGCAGTCCGTCCATAATTGTATACCACCTACCCGAGGTTTTTTTTTCATTCTTCTTTATACATACATACTACTACATCTCTTTATCAACCAGTCTATATTAGCAGCAGACACAGTACAGTACGGTAGTCCACGGCTGTAGCTACCTCTGTGTCGGCACTCGGCAGTCCGTCCATAATTGTATACCACCTACCCGAGGTTTTTTTTTCTTTCTTCTTTATACATACATACTACTACATCTCTTTATCAACCAGTCTATATTAGCAGCAGACACAGTACAGTACGGTAGTCCACGGCTGTAGCTACCTCTGTGTCGGCACTCGGCAGTCCGTCCATAATTGTATACCACCTACCCGAGGTTTTTTTTTCTTTCTTCTTTATACATACATACTACTACATCTCTTTATCAACCAGTCTATATTAGCAGCAGACACAGTACAGTACGGTAGTCCACGGCAGTAGCTACCTCTGTGTCGGCACTCGGCAGTCCGTCCATAATTGTATACTAGTATCCATCCATCTCCATTGTTTACCTGAGGTGCCTTTTAGTTGTGCCTATTAAAATATGGAGAACAAAAATGTTGAGGTTCCAAAATTAGGGAAAGATCAAGATCCACTTCCACCTCGTGCTGAAGCTGCTGCCACTAGTCATGGCCGAGACGATGAAATGCCAGCAACGTCGTCTGCCAAGGCCGATGCCCAATGTCATAGTACAGAGCATGTCAAATCCAAAACACCAAATATCAGTAAAAAAAGGACTCCAAAACCTAAAATAAAATTGTCGGAGGAGAAGCGTAAACTTGCCAATATGCCATTTACCACACGGAGTGGCAAGGAACGGCTGAGGCCCTGGCCTATGTTCATGGCTAGTGGTTCAGCTTCACATGAGGATGGAGGCACTCAGCCTCTCGCTAGAAAAATGAAAAGACTCAAGCTGGCAAAAGCAGTAGCACCGCAAAGAACTGTGCGTTCTTCGAAATCCCAAATCCACAAGGAGAGTCCAATTGTGTCGGTTGCGATGCCTGACCTTCCCAACACTGGACATGAAGAGCATGCGCCTTCCACCATTTGCACGCCCCCTGCAAGTGCTGGAAGGAGCACCCGCAGTCCAGTTCCTGATAGTCAGATTGAAGATGTCAGTGTTGAAGTACACCAGGATGAGGAGGATATGGGTGTTGCTGGCGCTGGGGAGGAAATTGACCAGGAGGATTCTGATGGTGAGGTGGTTTGTTTAAGTCAGGCACCCGGGGAGACACATGTTGTCCGTGGGAGGAATATGGCCGTTGACATGCCTGGTGAAAATACCAAAAAAATCAGCTCTTCGGTGTGGAGGTATTTCAACAGAAATGCGGACAACAGGTGTCAAGCCGTGTGTTCCCTTTGTCAAGCTGTAATAAGTAGGGGTAAGGACGTTAACCACCTCGGAACATCCTCCCTTATACGTCACCTGCAGCGCATTCATAATAAGTCAGTGACAAGTTCAAAAACTTTGGGTGACAGCGGAAGCAGTCCACTGACCAGTAAATCCCTTCCTCTTGTAACCAAGCTCACGCAAACCACCCCACCAACTCCCTCAGTGTCAATTTCCTCCTTCCCCAGGAATGCCAATAGTCCTGCAGGCCATGTCACTGGCAATTCTGATGATTCCTCTCCTGCCTGGGATTCCTCCGATGCATCCTTGCGTGTAACGCCTACTGCTGCTGGCGCTGCTGTTGTTGCTGCTGGGAGTCGATGGTCATCCCAGAGGGGAAGTCGTAAGACCACTTTTACTACTTCCACCAAGCAATTGACTGTCCAACAGTCCTTTGCGAGGAAGATGAAATATCACAGCAGTCATCCTACTTCAAAGCGGATAACTGAGGCCTTGGAATCCTGGGTGGTGAGAAACGTGGTTCCGGTATCCATCATTACTGCAGAGCCAACTAGAGACTTGTTGGAGGTACTGTGTCCCCGGTACCAAATACCATCTAGGTTCCATTTCTCTAGGCAGGCGATACCGAAAATGTACACAGACCTCAGAAAAAGAGTCACCAGTGTCCTAAAAAATGCAGCTGTACCCAATGTCCACTTAACCACGGACATGTGGACAAGTGGAGCAGGGCAGGGTCAGGACTATATGACTGTGACAGCCCACTGGGTAGATGTATGGACTCCCGCCGCAAGAACAGCAGCGGCGGCACCAGTAGCAGCATCTCGCAAACGCCAACTCTTTCCTAGGCAGGCTACGCTTTGTATCACCGCTTTCCAGAATACGCACACAGCTGAAACATCTTACGGCAACTGAGGAAGATCATCGCGGAATGGCTTACCCCAATTGGACTCTCCTGTGGATTTGTGGCATCGGACAACGCCAGCAATATTGTGTGTGCATTAAATATGGGCAAATTCCAGCACGTCCCATGTTTTGCACATACCTTGAATTTGGTGGTGCAGAATTATTTAAAAAACGACAGGGGCGTGCAAGAGATGCTGTCGGTGGCCAGAAGAATTGCGGGACACTTTCGGCGTACAGGCACCACGTACAGAAGACTGGAGCACCACCAAAAACTACTGAACCTACCCCGCCATCATCTGAAGCAAGAAGTGGTAACGAGGTGGAATTCAACCCTCTATATGCTTCAGAGGTTGGAGGAGCAGCAAAAGGCCATTCAAGCCTATACAATTGAGCACGATATAGGAGGTGGAATGCACCTGTCTCAAGCGCAGTGGAGAATGATTTCAACGTTGTGCAAGGTTCTGCTGCCCTTTGAACTTGCCACACGTGAAGTCAGTTCAGACACTGCCAGCCTGAGTCAGGTCATTCCCCTCATCAGGCTTTTGCAGAAGAAGCTGGAGACATTGAAGGAGGAGCTAACACGGAGCGATTCCGCTAGGCATGTGGGACTTGTGGATGGAGCCCTTAATTCGCTTAACAAGGATTCACGGGTGGTCAATCTGTTGAAATCAGAGCACTACATTTTGGCCACCATGCTCGATCCTAGATTTAAAGCCTACCTTGGATCTCTCTTTCCGGCAGACACAAGTCTGCTGGGGTTGAAAGACCTGCTGGTGAGAAAATTGTCAAGTCAAGCGGAACGCGACCTGTCAACATCTCCTCCTTCACATTCTCCCGCAACTGGGGGTGCGAGGAAAAGGCTCAGAATTCCGAGCCCACCCGCTGGCGGTGATGCAGGGCTGTCTGGAGCGACTGCTGATGCTGACATCTGGTCCGGACTGAAGGACCTGACAACGATTACGGACATGTCGTCTACTGTCACTGCATATGATTCTCTCACCATTGAAAGAATGGTGGAGGATTATATGAGTGACCGCATCCAAGTAGGCACGTCACACAGTCCATACTTATACTGGCAGGAAAAAGAGGCAATTTGGAGGCCCTTGCACAAACTGGCTTTATTCTACCTAAGTTGCCCTCCCACAAGTGTGTACTCCGAAAGAGTGTTTAGTGCCGCCGCTCACCTTGTCAGCAATCGGCGTACGAGGTTACATCCAGAAAATGTGGAGAAGATGATGTTCATTAAAATGAATTATAATCAATTCCTCCGCGGAGACATTGACCAGCAGCAATTGCCTCCACAAAGTACACAGGGAGCTGAGATGGTGGATTCCAGTGGGGACGAATTGATAATCTGTGAGGAGGGGGATGTACACGGTGATATATCGGTGGATGATGATGAGGTGGACATCTTGCCTCTGTAGAGCCAGTTTGTGCAAGGAGAGATTAATTGCTTCTTTTTTTGGGGGGGTCCAAACCAACCCGTCATATCAGTCACAGTCGTGTGGCAGACCCTGTCACTGAAATGATGGGTTGGTTAAAGTGTGCATGTCCTGTTTTGTTTATACAACATAAGGGTGGGTGGGAGGGCCCAAGGACAATTCCATCTTGCACCTCTTTTTTCTTTTATTTTTCTTTGCGTCATGTGCTGTTTGGGGAGGGTTTTTTGGAAGGTACATCCTGCGTGACACTGCAGTGCCACTCCTAAATGGGCCCGGTGTTTGTGTCGGCCACTAGGGTCGCTTATCTTACTCACACAGTCAGCTACCTCATTGCGCCTATTTTTTTCTTTGCGTCATGTGCTGTTTGGGGAGGGTTTTTTGGAAGGGCCATCCTGCGTGACACTGCAGTGCCACTCCTAAATGGGCCCGGTGTTTGTGTCGGCCACTACGGTCGCTAATCTTACTCACACAGCTACCTCATTGCGCCTCTTTTTTCTTTGCGTCATGTGCTGTTTGGGGAGGGTTTTTTGGAAGGGACATCCTGCGTGACACTGCAGTGCCACTCCTAAATGGGCCCGGTGTTTGTGTCGGCCACTACGGTTGCTAATCTTACTCACACAGCTACCTCATTGCGCCTCTTTTTTTCTTTGCGTCATGTGCTGTTTGGGGAGGGTTTTTTGGAAGGGACATCCTGCGTGACACTGCAGTGCCACTCCTAGATGGGCCCGGTGTTTGTGTCGGCCACTAGGGTCGCTAATCTTACTCACACAGCTACCTCATTGCGCCTCTTTTTTTCTTTGCGTCATGTGCTGTTTGGGGAGGGTTTTTTGGAAGGGACATCCTGCGTGACACTGCAGTGCCACTCCTAAATGGGCCCGGTGTTTGTGTCGGCCACTACGGTCACTAATCTTACTCACACAGCTACCTCATTGCGCCTCTTTTTTTCTTTGCGTCATGTGCTGTTTGGGGAGGGTTTTTTGGAAGGGACATCCTACGTGACACTGCAGTGCCACTCCTAGATGGGCCCGGTGTTTGTGTCGGCCACTAGGGTCGCTAATCTAACTCACACAGCTACCTCATTGCGCCTCTTTTTTTCTTTGCGTCATGTGCTGTTTGGGGAGGGTTTTTTGGAAGGGACATCCTGCGTGACACTGCAGTGCCACTCCTAAATGGGCCCGGTGTTTGTGTCGGCCACTACGGTCGCTAATCTTACTCACACAGCTACCTCATTGCGCCTCTTTTTTTCTTTGCGTCATGTGCTGTTTGGGGAGGGTTTTTTGGAAGGGACATCCTGCGTGACACTGCAGTGCCACTCCTAAATGGGCCCGGTGTTTGTGTCGGCCACTAGGGTCGCTTATCTTACTCACACAGTCAGCTACCTCATTGCGCCTCTTTTTTTCTTTGCGTCATGTGCTGTTTGGGGAGTGTTTTTTGGAAGGGACATCCTGCGTGACACTGCAGTGCCACTCCTAGATGGGCCCGGTGTTTGTGTCGGCCACTAGGGTCGCTAATCTTACTCACACAGCTACCTCATTGCGCCTCTTTTTTTCTTTGCGTCATGTGCTGTTTGTGGAGGGTTTTTTGGAAGGGACATCCTGCGTGACACTGCAGTGCCACTCCTAAATGGGCCCGGTGTTTGTGTCGGCCACTAGGGTCGCTAATCTTACTCACACAGCTACCTCATTGCGACTCTTTTTTTCTTTGCGTCATGTGCTGTTTGGGGAGGGTTTTTTGGAAGGGACATCCTGCGTGACACTGCAGTGCCACTCCTAGATGGGCCCGGTGTTTGTGTCGGCCACTAGGGTCGCTAATCTTACTCACACAGCTACCTCATTGCGCCTCTTTTTTTCTTTGCGTCATGTGCTGTTTGGGGAGGGTTTTTTGGAAGGGACATCCTGCGTGACACTGCAGTACCACTCCTAGATGGGCCAGGTGTTTGTGTCGGCCACTACGGTCGCTAATCTTACTCACACAGCTACCTCATTGCGCCTCTTTTTTTCTTTGCGTCATGTGCTGTTTGGGGAGGGTTTTTTGGAAGGGACATCCTGCGTGACACTGCAGTGCCACTCCTAAATGGGCCCGGTGTTTGTGTCGGCCACTACGGTCGCTAATCTTACTCACACAGCTACCTCATTGCGCCTCTTTTTTTCTTTGCGTCATGTGCTGTTTGGGGAGGGTTTTTTGGAAGGGACATCCTGCGTGACACTGCAGTGCCACTCCTAGATGGGCCCGGTGTTTGTGTCGGCCACTAGGGTCGCTAATCTTACTCACACAGCTACCTCATTGCGCCTCTTTTTTTCGTTGCGTCATGTGCTGTTTGGGGAGGGTTTTTTGGAAGGGACATCCTGCGTGACACTGCAGTGCCACTCCTAAATGGGCCCGGTGTTTGTGTCGGCCACTACGGTCGCTAATCTTACTCACACAGCTACCTCATTGCGCCTCTTTTTTTCTTTGCGTCATGTGCTGTTTGGGGACGGTTTTTTGGAAGGGACATCCTACGTGACACTGCAGTGCCACTCCTAGATGGGCCCGGTGTTTGTGTCGGCCACTAGGGTCGCTAATCTTACTCACACAGCTACCTCATTGCGCCTCTTTTTTTCTTTGCGTCATGTGCTGTTTGGGGAGGGTTTTTTGGAAGGGACATCCTGCGTGACACTGCAGTGCCACTCCTAAATGGGCCCGGTGTTTGTGTCGGCCACTACGGTCGCTAATCTTACTCACACAGCTACCTCATTGCGCCTCTTTTTTTCTTTGCGTCATGTGCTGTTTGGGGAGGGTTTTTTGGAAGGGACATCCTGCGTGACACTGCAGTGCCACTCCTAAATGGGCCCGGTGTTTGTGTCGGCCACTAGGGTCGCTTATCTTACTCACACAGTCAGCTACCTCATTGCGCCTCTTTTTTTCTTTGCGTCATGTGCTGTTTGGGGAGTGTTTTTTGGAAGGGACATCCTGCGTGACACTGCAGTGCCACTCCTAGATGGGCCCGGTGTTTGTGTCGGCCACTAGGGTCGCTAATCTTACTCACACAGCTACCTCATTGCGCCTCTTTTTTTCTTTGCGTCATGTGCTGTTTGGGGAGGGTTTTTTGGAAGGGACATCCTGCGTGACACTGCAGTGCCACTCCTAAATGGGCCCGGTGTTTGTGTCGGCCACTAGGGTCGCTAATCTTACTCACACAGCTACCTCATTGCGCCTCTTTTTTTCTTTGCGTCATGTGCTGTTTGGGGAGGGTTTTTTGGAAGGGACATCCTGCGTGACACTGCAGTGCCACTCCTAGATGGGCCAGGTGTTTGTGTCGGCCACTAGGGTCGCTTAGCTTAGTCATCCAGCGACCTCGGTGCAAATTTTAGGACTAAAAATAATATTGTGAGGTGTGAGGTATTCAGAATAGACTGAAAATGAGTGGAAATTATGGTTTTTGAGGTTAATAATAATATGGGATCAAAATGACCCCCAAATTCTATGATTTAAGCTGTTTTTTAGGGTTTTTTGAAAAAAACACCCGAATCCAAAACACACCCGAATCCGACAAAAAAAATTCGGTGAGGTTTTGCAAAAACGCGGTCGAACCCAAAACACGGCCGCGGAACCGAACCCAAAACCAAAACACAAAACCCGAAAAATTTCAGGCGCTCATCACTAGTTTACATGTCAGCTACATAAGGTAGTTTAACTATGGAGAAAAAAACAGCACCACTCTCAACATGGACACAATAACATACAGTGAGGGCCAGAAATCTGTACATTCCCCGGTGGGTTATGTGTCATAAGTGTCTTATATGTAATTCTCCCTATCAGTTTTGTTCCACACAGAATAATCACTATTATACACTACTTCAGCTGCTCAACAGGGTTAAATTAATTGATACCATCAATGTTCCCTGTTCACTCTTGGGGGTAAATTTACTAGAGATGAGCGGGTTCGGTTCTCAGAGAACCGAACCCTCACGAACTTTGCCTTCCGAGTCCGGATCCGAGCCAGGATCGGATTTTCCCTGTTGACTCGGAAACCCGAACTCGGCAAAACATCATCATCCCGCTGTCGGATTCTCGCGGGATTTGGATTCCATATAAGGAGCCGCGCGTCGCGCCCATTTTCACTCCAGTCTCAGAGAGTGAGAGGACGTGTATTCAGTGTGCTCAGTCTCTGTTTATTGGGGTGGGAAAGTGGGGTGACAACTGTTGTGCTGCTCAGTCCAGTCCATATATCCAGTGTAGCTGTAAAGTGGTGCTTTGTTGTGCAGACCACTCCAGTGTAGTCACTCAGTGTATTGTGCTGCATCAGTCCAGGCAGTCACAGTGTTGGTGTTCTCTGCTGCCATATATCCAGTGTAGCTGTAAAGTGAGGCTGTGTTGTTCAGACCAGTCCAGATTAGTCAGTGTATTGTGCTGTATAGGTCCAGCCATTCACAGTGTCGGTGTTCTCTGCTGCCATATATCCAGTGTCATCAGTAATTCCAGTGACTACATACGCTGCTGCTATATATATCCACTGCTGCAGTATAACAAATTACAATTATATTATTATTAACAACCTGTTGGGCTGCATCAGACCAGTGGTAGTGTGTGTCCTGTGTCATCAGTAATTCCAGTGATGATATACGCTTCTGCTATATATATCCACTGCTGCAGTATAACAAATTACAATTATATTATTATTAGCAACCTGTTGGGCTACATCAGACCAGTGGTAGTGTGTGTCCTGTGTCATCAGTAATTCCAGTGATGATATACGCTTCTGCTATATATATCCACTGCTGCAGTATAACAAATTAGAATTATATTATTATTAACAACCTGTTGGGCTACATCAGACCAGTGGTAGTGTGTGTCCTGTGTCATCAGTAATTCCAGTGATGATATACGCTTCTGCTATATATATCCACTGCTGCAGTATAACAAATTAGAATTATATTATTATTAACAACCTGTTGGGCTACATCAGACCAGTGGTAGTGTGTGTCCTGTGTCATCAGTAATTCTAGTGACGATATATGCTGCTGCTATATATATCCACTGCTGCAGTATAACAAATTACAATTATATTATTATTAACAAACTGTTGGGCTGCATCAGACCAGTGGTAGTGTCCTGTGTCATCAGTAATTCCAGTCATTCCTGTGACGCATATTGTCTCATATAACTCCCAAAAAATAATGGAGAACAAAAATTTTGAGGACAAAATAGGGAAAGATCAAGAAGAATCACTTCCTCCTAGTGCTGAAGCTGCTGCCACTAGCCATGACATAGACGATGAAATGCCATCAACGTCATCTGCCAAGGCCGATGCCCAATGTGATAGTAGAGGGTGTGTAAAATCCAAAAAGCCAAAGTTCAGTAAAAAGAACCAAAAACAGAAATTTAAATCGTCTGAGGAGAAACGTAAACTTGCCAATATGCCATTTACGACACGGAGTGGCAAGGAACGGCTGAGGGCCTGGCCTATGTTCATGGCTAGTGGTTCAGCTTCACATGACGATGGAAGCCCTCCTCCTCCCGCTCGAAAAATTAAAAGAGTTAAGCTGGAAAGAGCACAGAAAAGAACTATGCGCTCTGAGATGGTATCACAAATCCCCAAGGAGAGTCCAAGTGTGTCAGCGGTTGCGATGCCTGACCTTCCCAACACTGAACGGGAAGAGGTGGCTCCTTCCACCATTTGCACATCCCCTGCAAGTGCTGGAAGAAGCACCCACAGTCCAGTTACTGATATTTAAATTGAAGATGTCACTGTTGAAGTACACCAGGATGAGGATATGGGTGTTGCTGGCGCTGAGGAGGAAGTTGACGATGAGGATTCTGATGGTGATGTGGTGTGTTTAAGTCAGGCACCGGGGGAGACACCTGTTGTCCTTGGGACGTAGAAGCCCATTGTGATGCCTGGACAAACTACCAAAAAAGCCACCACTTTGGTGTGGAATTATTTCTCCACAAATCCGAACAGGTGTCAAGCCATCTGTTGCCTCTGTCAAACTGTAATAAGTAGGGGTAAGGATGTTAACCACCTAGGAACATCCTCCCTTATACGTCACCTGCAGCGCATTCATCAGAAGTCATTGTCAAGTTCAGAAACTTTGGGTAAGAGCGTAAGCAGTACACTGACACCTAAATCCCTTCTTCCTCCTGTACCCAAGCTCCTGCAAGCCACACCACCAACTCCCTCAACATCAACTTCCTCCTCAGTCAGGAACGTCCGTAGTCCTGCAGGCCATGTCACTGTCAAGACTGAGGAGTCCTCTCCTAACCGGGATTTCTCTGTAGGATCCTTGAGTGGTACGCCTGCTGTTGCTGTCGCTGCTGTTGTTGCTGCTGGGAGTCGATCGTCATCCCAGAGGGGAAGTCGAAAGACCACTTGTACTACTTCCAGTAAGTAATTGCCTGTCCAACAGTCCTTTGTGAGGAAGATGAAATATGACAGCAGTCATCCTTTTGCAAAGCAGATAACTGAAGCCTTGACAGCTATATTGGTGTTAGAGGTGCGTCCATTATCCACCATTAGTTCAGAGTCACTTAAAGATTTGTTTGAGGTACTGTGTCCCCGGTATCAAATCCCATCTAGGTTCCACTTCTCTAGACAGGCGATACCGAGAATGTACTCAGACGTCAGAAAAAGAGTCACTAGTGTCCTAAAAAATGCGGTTGTATCCAGTGTCCACTTAACCACGGACATGTGGACAAGTGGAACAGGGCAGACTAAGGACTATATGACTGTAAAAGCCCACTGGGTAGATGTATGGCCTCCAGCAGCGGCACCAGTAGCAGCATCTTGCAAACGCCAACTCATTCCTAGGCAGGCTACGCTATGTATCACCGCTTTCCATAAAAGGCACCTGTGCCGTTTCTAGCGGCGGGCGAGCCGTGCAACCGCACGGGGCGCCCACAGCGGTACTTTGCAGCTCCTTGTCTCCCCCTCCTCCCTCTTCCCGAGCACTCCTGCTCGGGGGGTGGAGTTTCGCGGAATGATGCGTTTGCGTCGTGATGTCACGACGCAATCGCGTCATTCCGTGAAACCCTGCCCCCTGAGCAGGAGTACTCGGGAAGAGGGAGGAGGAGCAGACCAGCTGGAAGGAGGAGGCGGCCGACGCGAGGGAGGTGAGGAGCGGGAAGATCCTGTATATGTAAGTAGTCTCTCTCTCTCTCTTCTCCCCCTCCCTCTCCCTACCTTCCCCCTCACTTGACACTTGCCTGCCGTACTGTGTAAATTGGGGACACCTGCCTGCCGCACTGTGTAAAATGGGGACACCTGCCTGCCGCACTGTTTAAAATGGGGACACCTGCCTTCCGTACTGTGTGAAATGGGGACACCTGCCTGCCGCACTGTTTAAAATGGGGACACCTGCCTGCCGTACTGTGTGAAATGGGGACACCTGCCTGCCGCAATGTTTAAAATGGGGACACCTGCCTGCTGCGCTATGTAAAATGGGGACACTTGCCTGCCGCGCTGTTTAAAATGGGGACACCTGCCTGCCGCGCTGTGTAAAATGGGGACACCTGCCTGCCACGCTGTGTAAAATGGGGGCACCTGCCTGCCGCACTGTGTAAAATAGGGACACCTGACTGCTGTGCTGTGTAAAGTGGGGGCACCTGCCTGCCGCACTGTGTAAAATGGGGACACCTGCCTGCCGCACTGTGTAAAATGGGGACACTTGCCTGCCGTACTGTGTAAAATGGGGACACCTGCCTGCCGTACTGTGTAAAATGGGGACACTTGCCTGCCGTACTGTGTAAAATGGGGACACTTGCCTGCCGTACTGTTTAAAATGGGGACACTTGCCTGCTGTACTGTGTAAAATGGGGAGTCTTGCCTGCCGTACTGTGTAAAATGGGGACTCTTGCCTTCCGTACTGTGTAAAATTGGGAGTCTTGCCTGCGTAATGTGTAAAATGGGGACTCTTGCCTGCCATACTGTGTAAAATGAGGACTTTTTTTTTTTTTCCCCTGTGGTGGTCGTGATGATATCAGATGAGGCCACGTCCACTTTAATGAGACCACACCCTCTTTAATAAGGTCACGCCCCCTTGTCGGGAGTGCACGCGCCTAAGGTGCGTGCATGCTTTTTCTTTTTTTTTTTGTATAATCTGTTTTTATTGAAAACAATACAGACGTATAGCAATATGTAAACACATAGGAACACATTAACTGACACTTAGAAAGCGGCTAAATACAGCGGTGTACAGGAGTATAAACGAAATTGCAGCAGTGTGTTCGATATGTCCAAAGTCTGCATTAACATTTTTTAAAACAGGAAACTTAAAAGAAGACAGGCAAAGGAGGGAAAAAAGAAAATAACAAAGAAAGAGGTGACCGAGCCGAGAATGCAAAGAAGGGAAGGAAAGGCAGTGTGAAAGAAACTGACGTATTCAAGTATGCCTACGCGGGACAAATGATAAATGAGCCCCCATCTCATTTCAGGGAAGAAATATGGGTTTTGTATGACTCAGAGGTTTTATATTCTATCCAAGGCAGCCATGTAGCTATAAACTCAGTCCGTCTTTCCCCAGCGCTCAGTAAAATATCTTCCATATTCATATAATAATCCAGTCTGGAGTACCAGGTATGCCACGTAGGAGGATTGGAGGACCTCCACAGAGTTGGAATTACTGCCCGGGCGGCATTGCCAAGGTGTCGTAATAGTGATGCCTTATAGGTTGAAAGTGGGGTAGTGGAGTGGTTTAACAACCAAAATGCCGGGTCGGATGAAATAGGAGCATGAAGGATAGCACCGGAAAAGGAGATTACATCCCCCAAAAAAGTTTTAATAAGGGGGCAAGTCCACCAAATGTGTAGCAAAGATCCTAAATCTTTATGACACCTCCAACAGGCAGGGGAGATAGATGGAGAAATGGCGTGTAGGAGGGTAGGGTGTCTGTACCATCTCATCAATATCTTATATTGTGTTTCTCTTACTTGTATGCATATGGAACTCCTATGGGCTTTAAGAAAAATAGATTCCCATTCTCTATCTGAAAATGAGAGGTTCAGGTCTCTTTCCTATTTCTGGGTGAAAGGAGGAGGGGTCAAGGAGTCAGATGTAAACAGGAGTCTGTACAGGGTGGATACCGTGTGTACGGGGTTCAGGGGCGCCACACACATCCTTTCAAATGGAGTCAGCTCCCGGGCCGCTTGCCGGTATATATTGTCCGTATACAGGAAGTGTCGAACCTGTAAAAACTTCCAGAAATCAGCCTGTGGGATCTCCCATTTTGCTCGAATATCTGAAAATTGCTTAACCCCGGTTGGCTGAACTAGCTGACCTACTCTGAAAAGTCCCTCCAGGGCCCAGTTTTGGTAGTAGACAAGGGAGAGGCCAGGTGGGAAAGCAGGGTTACTCAAAAAAGAAGTAAGGGGGCCAAAGACCGAAGAGAGGGACGGTCGTCGTCTTATCCCTTTCCAGAAGGAGAGCATAGGAGAAATAGTCGGGTGGGGTTGCGGAAGTTTGGGTAGTGTCGGGATCCAAGGGAAAATTTCAGGATATAGCTGAACATATAGGCCTTCTAAGACCACCCATTGTTTAACCTCCCGACTCCTGGTCCAGTCAAAGACCCTGTTCAAGAGGATTGCATGGTAGCAGTTTTTAATATCTGGGAGTTGAAATCCACCTTTTGTAGGTGGGCGAGTCAGGACGGATCTACCAATTCTGGGTCTCTTACGACGCCAAATAAATTGTTGAATCAGGGATCTTATGGTCCGGAACCAGGAATCCGGGATTCGGATTGGCAAGGTTTGAAGGAGATAGAGCAATTTGGGTAAGGTGTTCATCTTTACAACATTAATTCTGCCCAGCCAAGAAAGATTATGGTGTTGCCATCTGCAGTAGTAATTTCTAACGGCTTGGAGTATAGGGTAGAAGTTCAGGGACAGCAGGCGCGATAAATCGCTAGGAAGTTGGACTCCTAGGTACGTGATATGGGAGTCTCTCCATATAAATGGGAAAGTAGATTTAAAAAAAGTTAAAGTCGTGTGGGGGGTTGAAATATTGAGGGCATAGGATTTGGACGTGTTGACTTTAAAACCGGAAAGTGATCTGAGGATGTCCACTTCACACATGAGGTGAGGAAGTGAGTGGGTGGGTTGTGTAACGACTGTCAGCAGATCATCTGCAAACAAAGCGAGTTTGTAGTCCGTATCACCTACTTGAAGCCCCTTAATGTGGTCATTTGCTCTAATAGCCCTGGCCAAGGCTTCAATACAAAGGACGAATATCAGGGGGGACAAGGGGCAACCCTGCCTCGTTCCATTGCTTATATAAAAATTGTCAGAAAGAATCCCATTAACCCGCACTCGAGCCGATGGCCGTGTATAGAGGGATAATATTCTGTGGAGAGCTTATGGACCCAACCCAATGTGCTCCAACACAGCCCTCGTAAAGTCCCAATTGACTCTGTTAAAGGCCTTTTTGGCGTCTGTAGACAGCAACACAGTAGGTTTCCTGCTGTTAGAGGCCTGATATATAATGTATAAGGTTGAGGATCTTTGTCGTATTATCTTTTGCCTCGCGGCCCGGGACAAAGCCCACCTGATCACTATGAATAAGTGATGGGAGAAACTTGTTTAATCTAAGAGCCATCAATTTCGCAAAGAGTTTGAGATCCACATTAAGCAAAGAAATGGGTCTGTAACTGGAGCACACTGAGGGGTCCTTCCCTTGTTTAGGAATCACAGTAATATAGGCCTCCAGGGACTGACCAGAGAAATGCGTATCAGCCGAGATGGAGTTAAAGGCCTGTAATAATCTTGGGGAAAGAGTCTCTCTAAACGTCTTATAGTAAATGGCGGTAAAACCGTCCGGACCCGGGCTTTTACGTAAGGGCGTAGAGGATATAACTTGTTCAACCTCAGTTAAGGTGAAGGGTGCTTCCAAGGAGTCACGGTCTGAGAGTGACAACTGAGGGAATGCCACTTTAGCTAAGTATTTCCGGGATCTTAACATATTGGAAAGGGGATCGTGGGCCGGAGAGGGATCATCTAAATTATATAAGGTATAATAATAATCTTTAAAACACGCTGTTATCTCAGGCGTTTTAAAGCATACGGAGCCCGCGCTATTTTTCATAGAGGGGATAAAAGAGGCCAGTCTCTGGGATCTAAGTGCCTGTGCTAACAAACGTCCTGGCTTATTTCTAGAGATGTGCACTTGAAATTTTTCGGGTTTTGTGTTTTGGTTTTGGGTTCGGTTCCGCGGCCGTGTTTTGGGTTCGACCGCGTTTTGGCAAAACCTCACCGAATTTTTTTTGTCGGATTCGGGTGTGTTTTGGATTCGGGTGTTTTTTTCAAAAAACCCTAAAAAACAGCTTAAATCATAGAATTTGGGGGTCATTTTGATCCCAAAGTATTATTAACCTCAAAAACCATAATTTCCACTCATTTTCAGTCTATTCTGAACACCTCACACCTCACAATATTATTTTTAGTCCTAAAATTTGCACCGAGGTCGCTGGATGACTAAGCTAAGCGACCCAAGTGGCCGACACAAACACCTGGCCCATCTAGGAGTGGCACTGCAGTGTCACGCAGGATGGCCCTTCCAAAAAACACTCCCCAAACAGCACATGACGCAAAGAAAAAAAGAGGCGCAATGAGGTAGCTGTGTGAGTAAGCTAAGCGACCCTAGTGGCCGACACAAACACCTGGCCCATCTAGGAGTGGCACTGCAGTGTCACGCAGGATGGCCCTTCCAAAAAACACTCCCCAAACAGCACATGACGCAAAGAAAAAAAGAGGCGCAATGAGGTAGCTGTGTGAGTAAGCTAAGCGACCCTAGTGGCCGACACAAACACCTGGCCCATCTAGGAGTGGCACTGCAGTGTCACGCAGGATGGCCCTTCCAAAAAACACTCCCCAAACAGCACATGACGCAAAGAAAAAAAGAGGCGCAATGAGGTAGCTGTGTGAGTAAGATAAGCGACCCTAGTGGCCGACACAAACACCTGGCCCATCTAGGAGTGGCACTGCAGTGTCACGCAGGATGGCCCTTCAAAAAAATACTCCCCAAACAGCACATGACGCAAAGAAAAATTAAAGAAAAAAGAGGTGCAAGATGGAATTGTCCTTGGGCCCTCCCACCCACCCTTATGTTGTATAAACAGGACATGCACACTTTAACCAACCCATCATTTCAGTGACAGGGTCTGCCACACGACTGTGACTGAAATGACGGGTTGGTTTGGACCCACACCAAAAAAGAAGCAATTAATCTCTCCATGCACAAACTGGCTCTACAGAGGCAAGATGTCCACCTCATCATCATCCTCCGATATATCACCGTGTACATCCCCCTCCTCACAGATTATCAATTCGTCCCTACTGGAATCCACCATCTCAGCTCCCTGTGTACTTTGTGGAGGCAATTGCTGTTGGTCAATGTCTCCACGGAGGAATTGATTATAATTCATTTTAATGAACATCATCTTCTCCACATTTTCAGGAAGTAACCTCGTACGCCGATTGCTGACAAGGTGAGCGGCGGCACTAAACACTCTTTCGGAGTACACACTTGTGGGAGGGCAACTTAGGTAGAATAAAGCCAGTTTGTGCAAGGGCCTCCAAATTGCCTCTTTTTCCTGCCAGTATAAGTACGGACTGTCTGACGTGCCTACTTGGATGCGGTCACTCATATAATCCTCCACCATTCTTTCAATGGGGAGAGAATCATATGCAGTGCCAGTAGACGACATGTCCGTAATCGTTGGCAGGTCCTTCATTCCGGACCAGATGTCAGCATCAGCAGTCGCTCCAGACTGCCCTGCATCACCGCCAGCGGGTGGGCTCGGAATTCTGAGCCTTTTCCTCGCACCCCCAGTTGCGGGAGAATGTGAAGGAGGAGATGTTGACAGGTCGCGTTCCGCTTGACTTGACAATTTTCTCACCAGCAGGTCTTTGAACCCCAGCAGACTTGTGTCTGCCGGAAAGAGAGATCCAAGGTAGGTTTTAAATCTAGGATCGAGCACGGTGGCCAAAATGTAGTGCTCTGATTTCAACAGATTGACCACCCGTGAATCCTTGTTAAGCGAATTAAGGGCTCCATCCACAAGTCCCACATGCCTAGCGGAATCGCTCTGTGTTAGCTCCTCCTTCAATGTCTCCAGCTTCTTCTGCAAAAGCCTGATGAGGGGAATGACCTGACTCAGGCTGGCAGTGTCTGAACTGACTTCACGTGTGGCAAGTTCAAAGGGCAGCAGAACCTTGCACAATGTTGAAATCATTCTCCACTGCGCTTGAGACAGGTGCATTCCACCTCCTATATCGTGCTCAATTGTATAGGCTTGAATGGCCTTTTGCTGCTCCTCCAACCTCTGAAGCATATATAGGGTTGAATTCCACCTCGTTACCACTTCTTGCTTGAGATGATGGCAGGGCAGGTTCAGGCGTTTTTGGTGGTGCTCCAGTCTTCTGCACGTGGTGCCTGTACGCCGAAAGTGTCCCGCAATTCTTCTGGCCACCGACAGCATCTCTTGCACGCCCCTCTCGTTTTTTAAATAATTCTGCACCACCAAATTCAAGGTATGTGCAAAACATGGGACGTGCTGGAATTTGCCCATATTTAATGCACACACAATATTGCTGGCGTTGTCCGATGCCACAAATCCACAGGAGAGTCCAATTGGGGTAAGCCATTCCGCGATGATCTTCCTCAGTTGCCGTAAGAGGTTTTCAGCTGTGTGCGTATTCTGGAAACCGGTGATACAAAGCGTAGCCTGCCTAGGAAAGAGTTGGCGTTTGCGAGATGCTGCTACTGGTGCCGCCGCTGCTGTTCTTGCGGCGGGAGTCCATACATCTACCCAGTGGGCTGTCACAGTCATATTGTCAGGTCCGGGTGTTTTTGTGAATCCGTTAACCCGGAACCAACCACAGGTGTAGGTGCTGGGGTATGAAGAAAGCAGGGAGGACGAAGGAAGTTCCGTTTCATATATTTATTAAGATAACAATTCAGTAAGGAGTTAAATGACTAGTTGTTAATCATCATTTTATACTGAAGTATTGCAGGAATGGCAGAAATAATATGCTAGAGAAAACTCAAAAATAAATAAAAGAAATGTTCATGGAAACATATGCAAAAACAAGCTGATGAATAAATGTTGAATTGTCCAAATATAAACAAGCTTTGATGCTGAACTGCAGAATGTGTTTAACTGGTTAATGCAGACATGAAGAAATAACTGTAAGGATTTGCAATGGAGTTTTGAGAGTTAACTGAGAGACTGTGAAGAATTATCCTTGTTATGACAACATAGAAAATATAAAGTACTGAATTGGGTTACTTGCGGGTTCCGGAGATCACTGTGAAACTGTAGTAGATGACAAGGTGATGAATGGGTTAAATGCAGAGTTGAACAAACGAACAGCTGAGGGAAATGGAATCCTCCAAACTTTGAATGGTAGGCCGACAAGGTAACCTCATGCAAGACTCTGGGAATTCAACTGTTTCCAGTAGGTGAGCAATTAACTGACAGCACAGCGGAAAGCCGGTGGATCTTTCAGCAGTGAAGGCTGCAGACGGACCTCTGGGAACGGAGGCGATATCTGGACCACGGGAATCACACAGGAATGCACGGAGAGAGCTCAGAGCTAGAGCACAGCGTTGATACAACAAAGCACTGACCCAGAGTAACATGATCCCAGCCTACTTAAAGGCTGCACACGCACGGGATTGGCTTACACCTGCCCACAGGTGTTTTCACAAGTGCTCTGTATTACCTATTTGGTCTCCAACATGGCCACCTCCAATACAGCAGACACACCGCAGTGCCTTAGGCCATTTGGTCCCCGCACTCCCAGTTCCCAGACTCTGCATTACCTGTGCCACTGATCACGCCGCGTCCCCACACGGGCGCACAGCACCGCGAGCAACCGCACTGGCAACGGATGAACCCCAGAACCCGCAGAGGTGAGAGACCGGTTCGTGACAGTACCCCCTCTTCTAAGGGTGGTCTACGAACACCTTTGAACCTTATCAGGATTTTTGGAGAAGTATTTCTGTACCAGTCTTGGAGCATGAACATCTTCAGAGAAAACCCAGGATCTTTCCTCCGGACCGTAACCCTTCCAGTCGACCAGAAACTTTAAACGTCCATATCGGGAACGTGAGTCCACAATCTCTTTAACTTCAAATTCCTCATTCTGCAAAGAGTGAACTTTAGGAGATTTGGACTGGGTAGTACGGAACTTATTGAGAATCAAAGGCTTCAGTAAAGATGTATGAAAGGCGTTAGGAATTCTCAAAGATGGTGGCAACTTGACTTTGTATGACACAGGGTTGAGTACTTTTACAATGGGAAATGGACCAATAAACTTGGGAGCAAATTTCTTAGAAGGAACTTTGAACCTGAGATTGCGCGTAGAAATTCAAACTTGGTCTCCCACCTTGTAATTCGGTACAGCTTTACGTTTTCTATCTGCAAAAGATTTATAACGAGCGGAAGTTTTGATCAACGACTTACGCACACAACTCCAGATTCTAGATAGACGTTGAAGCTCTTGATCTGCTGCTGGAACCCCTAGGGCTGGCAATGGATGGAACTCTGGCACACGAGGATGAAAGCCGAAGTTAATATAAAAGGGCGTAGATTCTGAAGACGAATGGAAGAGATTATTATGAGCAAATTCTGCCAATGGAAGGTAGTCAACCCAGTCATCCTGTGAGGACGATATATATAGCCGGAGAAATGTTTCAAGGTCTTGGTTTACTCTCTCAGTTTGTCCATCTGTCTGAGGATGATATGCAGATGAAAAATTCAACTTGACATTTAAAGATGAACAAAGCGACCTCCAAAACTTGGCCACAAACTGTGTTCCCCGATCAGAGATGATCTCTCGAGGAAGGCCATGCAACTTGAAGATTTCAGAGATGAACAATCTGGCTAATAAAGGGGCTGATGGTAACCCAGTTAATGGAATGAAATGTGCCATTTTCGAAAATCGATCCACTATCACCCAAATGGTATTTCGCCCTTTTGATGGAGGTAGATCGGTCACGAAATCCATTGAGATATGAGTCCATGGTTGTTTGGGTATGGATAATGGATGTAATAAACCTGGTGGAGAACTTCTTGGACTCTTATGTTGGGCACATTTAGGACATGCTGCTATAAACTCTTGGACATCGGCTTTGAGACGTGGCCACCAATAAGACTGTTGAATAAATTTGAGAGTCTTTAGAACCCCAGGGTGACCCATGAAGGAGGAGGAGTGAGCCCAGGTAAGCAGCCGTTTTCGAAGACTTGTGGCGACAAAGGTCTTGCCAGGCGGAGGAACTGGAGAGGTTCGAGTCATTAAAAAGGACGTAGGATTCACAATGGCTTGATTCGTGGTAGCATCATTTGATTCAGAAGAAGCAAAGGACCGAGAAAGGGCATCTGCCTTTTTGTTCTGAGACCCTGGACGATAGGTGAGCTTGAAATTAAATCGTGTGAAGAAAAGCGCCCATCGAGCTTGTCGTGGATTTAAGCACTGAGCTGACTGCAGATATAGAAGATTCTTATGATCAGTATATACTGTAATGCGATGTTGTGCTCCTTCTAGAAGGTATCTCCACTCCTCAAATGCCAACTTGATGGCAAGTAATTCTTGCTCACCGATTGCATAATTACGCTCGGCCGGGAGGAACTTACGGGAGAAATATCCGCAGGGATGGACTTTTTTATCTTCAAAGACTTGGGATAACACAGCTCCTACTGCTTCTGTAGATGCATCCACCTCTAGTAGAAAGGGACGATTCAAATCAGGCTGTCGAAGAATGGGGGCTGACACAAAGGCTTGCTTTAAATCAGAGAAGGCTTTGATTGCTTCAGAAGACCAGTTCGTAGGATTTGCTCCCTTGCGAGTTAGGGCTGTGATGGGAGCAGCTAACGTAGAATAATTCTTAATGAATCTTTTATAGAAATTAGCAAAGCCAAGAAATCGCTGAATCCCCTTGAGAGTTGTAGAAGTGGACCAATCTCGGATAGCTTGTACCTTACCGGGATCCATACATAGCTCTGATCCAGAAATGATGTAACCAAGGAACGGTATGGAAGATACTTCAAAAGTGCACTTCTCTAACTTACAATAAAGTTGATTTTTTCCTCAGACGTGTCAGTACCTCTTTAACTTGGTAACGGTGAGACTTTAGATCCTTAGAGAATATTAGGATATCATCCAGGTACACTACTAGACACTTGTAGAGAAGATCACGAAAAAGTTCATTCACATAGCTTTGAAAAACTGCAGGTGCATTACAAAGACCAAAAGGCATTACAAGGTATTCGTAATGCCCATCCCGGGTATTAAAAGCAGTCTTCCACTCGTCCCCTGCCCGGATGCGGATTAAATTGTAGGCCCCTCGGAGATCCAGTTTTGTAAACACAGTAGCTCCCTTTACCCGGTCAAATAACTCTGGAATTAAGGGTAATGGATACTTGTTTTTCACAGTGATCTCATTGAGTCCACGGTAATCTATGCATGGTCGTAACCCACCGTCCTTCTTCTTAACGAAAAAGAATCCGGCTCCTGCAGGTGAAGAAGATGGTCTGATAAATCCTTTGGTTAGATTTTCCTGTATATAATCAGACATAGCTTGCGTCTCTGGGATGGATAGCGGATAAATTCGTCCCCTAGGAGGGGTTTTGCCTGGAACCAGGACGATTGGGCAGTCCCATTCGCGATGAGGAGGTAGAGAGTCTGCTGCTTGTTTACTGAAAACATCCGCAAAGGGTTGATACACCGGAGGTAGATCGGGAAGGCTAATTGACCGGAGAGGTACAATTGAGGCTAAACAGTCCTTGGTACAAGATTTACCCCACGAAAGGACTTCCATGGTTTGCCAATTAAGTTGAGGATTATGTTTCTGCAGCCAAGGTAAACCAAGTATCACATCTTGAGAGGCTTTGGGAATCACGTAGAAGGAGAGGTATTCGGAATGGAGCACACCAACTTTCATCTTAAGACATACGGTTCGATGAGTAATTATACCATCTGGAATTCGACTGCCATCCACTGCTGTAACAGCAACTGCTGCTTCCAGAGGCATGGTTTGAACTTTAGACCGTATGACAAAGGCTGAGGAGATGAAGTTCTCGGCTGCCCCGGAATCTAATAGAGCTGAAACTTTCACTGTAGAACTTGGAACTTCTAATTGAATAGACAAGGTCGGCTCTTTCCCAGAACGTGATTCTAGAGTAACTCCTAGCTTAACCTCTCTTGAATAAGCTAGGAGCGAGAGTTTCCCGGTCGGAGTTTGCAGAATTTAACTAAGTGTTCGGAGGACCCACAGTACATGCAGAGGTTACCCTGTCGACGACTAAGTCGTTCCTCTTCTGTGAGGCGAGAGCGCCCAATCTGCATAGGTTCTTCTGTCGTTACCGGAGACTGTGATGAAGAATCTTGTCGAGGCCTAGGATGATAACGTGGACTGGATCGCTCTGCCCTGGATTTCTCTAAACATCGCTCCCTGTAGCGTAGGTCAAGTTTGTTACAGAGAGAAATCAATTCATCCAGTTTAGTTGGCACATCCCGGATAGTTAAATCATCCTTGATTCTCTCTGAAAGTCCATTCCAAAACGCGGCGATCAGGGCCTCCTCATTCCAGTTTAACTCTGAAGACAACGTGCGAAACTGAATAATATATTGACTGACAGGACGTAAACCTTGACGTAGACGGAGAATCTCCAAGGATGCTGAGGTGGTCCTGCCTGGTTCGTCAAAGATTCTCCGGAAGGAAGATACGAACTCTTTGTAATTAGAGAGGATAGGATCACCTCTCTCCCATAATGGTGATGCCCACTCCAGAGCCTGACCGGAGAGGAGGGCAATAATATATGCGACCTTAGAACGAGCTGATGGGAAACTGGCGGACAACAGTTCGAACTGGATCTCGCATTGATTCAGGAATCCTCTGCAAAGTTTTGGAGTTCCGTCAAACTTACTCGGAGAGGGTAACTGCAAGCGGGACGTAGGCAGCATCACAGGAGAAGCTGAAGTGGTAACTGGGACAACCGGAGTTGGAATCTGGACTTGAGACGTTTTAATAGCTGTATGAAGAGTCTCTAAACGGTCTGCCATAGTTTGCATAAACTGCACTATTTGTGTCTGTATAGACTCCTGGTTTTCCAGACAGGAAAGGATATCTGACGTAGCACCGCCTCCTGCGAATTGGTCACTTGACGAATCCATGTGGCCAGTGCTTACTGTCAGGTCCGGGTGTTTTTGTGAATCCGTTAACCCGGAACCAACCACAGGTGTAGGTGCTGGGGTATGAAGAAAGCAGGGAGGACGAAGGAAGTTCCGTTTCATATATTTATTAAGATAACAATTCAGTAAGGAGTTAAATGACTAGTTGTTAATCATCATTTTATACTGAAGTATTGCAGGAATGGCAGAAATAATATGCTAGAGAAAACTCAAAAATAAATAAAAGAAATGTTCATGGAAACATATGCAAAAACAAGCTGATGAATAAATGTTGAATTGTCCAAATATAAACAAGCTTTGATGCTGAACTGCAGAATGTGTTTAACTGGTTAATGCAGACATGAAGAAATAACTGTAAGGATTTGCAATGGAGTTTTGAGAGTTAACTGAGAGACTGTGAAGAATTATCCTTGTTATGACAACATAGAAAATATAAAGTACTGAATTGGGTTACTTGCGGGTTCCGGAGATCACTGTGAAACTGTAGTAGATGACAAGGTGATGAATGGGTTAAATGCAGAGTTGAACAAACGAACAGCTGAGGGAAATGGAATCCTCCAAACTTTGAATGGTAGGCCGACAAGGTAACCTCATGCAAGACTCTGGGAATTCAACTGTTTCCAGTAGGTGAGCAATTAACTGACAGCACAGCGGAGAGCCGGTGGATCTTTCAGCAGTGAAGGCTGCAGACGGACCTCTGGGAACGGAGGCGATATCTGGACCACGGGAATCACACAGGAATGCACGGAGAGAGCTCAGAGCTAGAGCACAGCATTGATACAACAAAGCACTGGCCCAGAGTAACATGATCCCAGCCTACTTAAAGGCAGCACACGCACGGGATTGGCTTACACCTGCCCACAGGTGTTTTCACAAGTGCTCTGTATTACCTATTTGGTCTCCAACATGGCCACCTCCAATACAGCAGACACACCGCAGTGCCTTAGGCCATTTGGTCCCCGCACTCCCAGTTCCCAGACTCTGCATTACCTGTGCCACTGATCACGCCGCGTCCCCACACGGGCGCACAGCACCGCGAGCAACCGCACTGGCAACGGATGAACCCCAGAACCCGCAGAGGTGAGAGACCGGTTCGTGACACATATAGTCCTGACCCTGCCCTGCTCCACTTGTCCACATGTCCGTGGTTAAGTGGACATTGGGTACAGCTGCATTTTTAGGACACTGGTGACTCTTTTTCTGAGGTCTGTGTACATTTTCGGTATCGCCTGCCTAGAGAAATGGAACCTAGATGGTATTTGGTACCGGGGACAGAGTACCTCCAACAAGTCTCTAGTTGCCTCTGCAGTAATGATGGATACCGGAACCACGTTTCTCACCACCCAGGATGCCAAGGCCTCAGTTATCCGCTTTGCAGCAGGATGACTGCTGTGATATTTCATCTTCCTCGCAAAGGACTGTTGGACAGTCAATTGCTTGGTGGAAGTAGTAAAAGTGGTCTTACGACTTCCCCTCTGGGATGACCATCGACTCCCAGCAGCAACAACAGCAGCGCCAGCAGCAGTAGGCGTTACACGCAAGGATGCATCGGAGGAATCCCAGGCAGGAGAGGACTCGTCAGAATTGCCAGTGACATGGCCTGCAGGACTATTGGCATTCCTGGGGAAGGAGGAAATTGACACTGAAGGAGTTGGTGGGGTGGTTTGCGTGAGCTTGGTTACAAGAGGAAGGGATTTACTGGTCAGTGGACTGCTTCCGCTGTCGCCCAAAGTTTTTGAACTTGTCACTGACTTATTATGAATGCGCTGCAGGTGACGTATAAGGGAGGATGTTCCGAGGTGGTTAACGTCCTTACCCCTACTTATTACAGCTTGACAAAGGCAACACACGGCTTGACAAATGTTGTCCGCATTTCTGTTGAAATACTTCCACACCGAAGAGCTGATTTTTTTGGTATTTTCACCAGGCATGTCAATGGCCTTATTCCTCCCACGGACAACAGGTGTCTCCCCGGGTGCCTGACTTAAACAAACCACCTCACCATCAGAATCCTCCTTGTCAATTTCCTCCCCAGCGCCAGCAACACCCATATCCTCCTCATCCTGGTGTACTTCAACACTGACATCTTCAATCTGACTATCAGGAACTGGACTGCGGGTGCTCCTTCCAGCACTTGCAGGGGGCGTGCAAATGGTGGAAGGCGCATGTTCTTCACGTCCAGTGTTGGGAAGGTCAGGCATCGCAACCGACACAATTGGACTCTCCTTGTGGATTTGGGATTTCGAAGAACGCACAGTTCTTTGCTGTGCTTTTGCCAGCTTGAGTCTTTTCTTTTTTCTAGCGAGAGGCTGAGTGCTTCCATCCTCATGTGAAGCTGAACCACTAGCCATGAACATAGGCCAGGGCCTCAGCCGTTCCTTGCCACTCCGTGTGGTAAATGGCATATTGGCAAGTTTACGCTTCTCCTCCGACAATTTTATTTTAGATTTTTGAGTCCTTTTTTTACTGATATTTGGTGTTTTGGATTTTACATGCTCTGTACTATGACATTGGGCATCAGCCTTGGCAGACGACGTTGCTGGCATTTCATCGTCTCGGCCATGACTAGTGGCAGCAGCTTCAGCACGAGGTGGAAGTCGATCTTGATCTTTCCCTATTTTTGGAACCTCAACATTTTTGTTCTCCATATTTTAATAGGCACAACTAAAAGGCACCTCAGGTAAACAATGGAGATGGATGGATACTAGTATACTTATGGATGGACGAGCGACTGCCGACACAGAGGTAGCTACAGCCGTGGACTACCGTACTGTGTCTGCTGCTAATATAGACTGGATGATAATGAGATAAAATTAAAATATATATATATATATCACACTAGTACTGCAGCCGGACAGGTATATATATATTATGTAGTGACGGACCTGCTGGACACTGTCTGTCAGCACTGCAGACTCCTAAAGTAAGCTACTAGTATCAAGAAGATAGAAAAAAAACCACGGGTAGGTGGTATACAATTATGGATGGACCAGCGACTGCCGACACAGAGGTAGCTACAGCCGTGGACTACCGTACTGTGTCTGCTGCTAATATAGACTGGATGATAATGAGATAAAATTAAAATATATATATATATATATCACACTAGTACTGCAGCCGGACAGGTATATATATATTATGTAATGACGGACCTGCTGGACACTGTCTGTCAGCACTGCAGACTCCTAAAGTAAGCTACTAGTATCAAGAAGATAGAAAAAAAAACCACGGGTAGGTGGTATACAATTATGGATGGACCAGCGACTGCCGACACAGAGGTAGCTACAGCCGTGGACTACCGTACTGTGTCTGCTGCTAATATAGACTGGATGATAATGAAATAAAAATAAAATATATATATATATCACACTAGTACTGCAGCCGGACAGGTATATATATTATGTAATGACGGACCTGCTGGACACTGTCTGTCAGCACTGCAGACTCCTAAAGTAAGCTACTAGTATCAAGAAGATAGAAAAAAAAACCACGGGTAGGTGGTATACAATTATGGATGGACCAGCGACTGCCGACACAGAGGTAGCTACAGCCGTGGACTACCGTACTGTGTCTGCTGCTAATATAGACTGGATGATAATGAGATAAAATTAAAATATATATATATATATCACACTAGTACTGCAGCCGGACAGGTATATATATAATGTCACAACTGAGGGCCTGAGCTGACGGGAGGCAGCCTCAGTTGTAGGGGCTGAGATGTACCGGAACCTGGGAGGTTGTATCAGACCCCTGGACATGTAAGTAACATGAATAATAACTGCCCGAAGGCGTGACCACGACAACTTGGATAAAAGTCAATGATGTTTATTATGACAACTCCGCAACACAGCAGCAGTAAAAGAAAACGTAAAAGTCAGCAAAGAATAAATACAGTTCCTGGGTACTACAGGATGGCAGGAGCCACAGGGCACTGGTAGTGTGAGATAGTTCTTATGATCTTCTAGATGGAAAGTCCTTACCAGGCCCGACTGTAGCAATGGAGATAACCCAGGATTGTGCCAGCTGGTGTTCCAGGAAAAGCTGGGTTGCTGAAGATAAAACAGCTGCTGTGGATACTGGCTGGAACCAGACTGTTGTTAGCACAGAGTGGATACTGGCTGGAACCAGTTAAATAATAAATGAACTTGGGAGCGATGAAATATGAACTGAAATGTAGAACTTGAGAGCGGAGAAATAAGAATACCGGTGGAGAGTGGTAAAGTGTAGAAAGGACACCGGCCCTTTAAGAGAAGCTGTACTCTGCTGGAAGCTGAGCTGGAAGCAGGTAATGTTGTAGCTGGAAACAGATGAATCCACAATGGATTGGAGAGTCAGGCTACACCGCAGGTGGAATGCTGGTGCGGGTCTCTATGGTGGAAGTCTTGAGACAGGAGCTGGAACCTGGAAGACAATCACAGGAGAGAGACAAACAGGAACTAGGTTTGACAACCAAAGCACTGACGCCTTCCTTGCTCAGGCACAGTGTATTTATACCTGCAGCAAGGAAGGGATTGGCTAGGCAATTATGCAGATTATCAATACTGAGAACAGATTGGTGGAAATGATCAGCTGACAGAATCCAAGATGGCTGCGCCCATGCAGACACTTGGAGGGAAGTTTGGTTTGTAATCCATGTGGTAATGAAAACAGTAATGGCGGCGCCGGTCACCGGAGACAGGAGGCGCCAGGCTGACAGATGCACATCCAACCACGCGGACACAGCGGAGGCCGCGGCTGACGTAATCGCCACTCAGACACTCTGCATGCAGAAGTTCAGGGACGGCGGCGTAGGCCGCGGGAGACGCCATGCCAGGTGTAATATGGCGTTTACTGTGACAGCGTCCCAGAGTGACAGGAGAGGATACAGGAATGTACACATCAGGATAACAGATGGAATCCGGTCCTGGAGCGCTGAGCCAGCCTTAGGAGGCATCTGATGGGTAAGAAATGGCGTCCAGATACCCGGATCGTGACAGCACCCCCCCCTTTAGGAGTGGCCCCAGGACACTTCTTTGGCTTTTGAGGAAACTTGGAATGGAATCTCCGGACCAAGGCAGGAGCATGGACATCAGAAGCATTGGTCCATGAACGTTCCTCAGGACCATAACCCTTCCAGTCAATAAGATATTGTAGTTGACCGTAACGGTGACGTGAGTCCAGGATCTTGGCCACTTCATACTCAACGCCTCGTTGAGTTTGGACTTTCGGAGTTGGAGGAAGTGAGGAATGAAACCGATTCAAGATCAGCGGTTTCAACAGGGAAACATGGAATGTCCTGGGTATTTTTAAGAAGGGAGGCAACTGGAGTCTGTAAGCAACAGGATTGATGACTTGTTCAATCTTGAAAGGACCGATATAGCGAGGTGCAAACTTCATACTGGGAACTCTTAACCTCAAATTCTTCGTGGATAACCATACCCGATCACCCACCTTGAGAGCAGGAACTGCTCGACGCTTCTTATCCGCAAACTTCTTGTACCTGAACGATGCCTTGAGCAGAGCTGATCGTACGCTCTTCCAGATATTGGCAAACTGATGCAAGGTGATATCCACTGCGGGGACAGAAGTTGCTGGAAGCGGTTGGAACTCAGGGACTTTAGGGTGGAATCCAAAGTTAGTGAAGAATGGTGTTGAAGCAGATGAAGAATGATACTGGTTGTTATGACAGAACTCGGCCCAGGGAAGTAATTGAACCCAGTCATCTTGAGAGGAGGACACATAGATGCGGAGGAAGGCCTCCAAGTCCTGATTCACCCTCTCGGTTTGACCATTGGTCTGAGGATGGTAAGCCGTGGAAAACTTTAGCTTGACTTGGAGGACTTGACATAAACTTCGCCAGAATTTGGCTGTGAATTGAACTCCTCGATCTGAGATAATTTCTTCAGGAAGACCGTGGAGTCGGAAGATCTCTTGTATGAATACTTGAGCCAACTTGGAAGCTGACGGAAGACCGGAGAGAGGAATGAAGTGTGCCATCTTGGTGAACCGGTCAACTACCACCCAGATGGTATTGAACTTGTTGCACATGGGTAAATCTGTAATAAAATCCATCGACAAATGGGTCCAAGGTCGACGGGGAACAGATAGTGGAACCAGTTGCCCCGCAGGCGACTGGCGGGATACCTTATGTTGAGCACACTTTGGGCAAGATGCAATAAACTCCAAGACGTCCTTTTTCAGAGTTGGCCACCAATAGGACCTAGAGATAAACTCCAGGGTTTTTTGGATACCTGTATGTCCGGCAAAACGGGAAGCATGGGCCCAATGCATGAGCTTCTTCCTTAGCATCGGTTTCACAAAACTTTTCCCTGATGGGGGCGTAGAGTCCATCCCTACCGTGGAGAATGCCAACGGATTTATAATAGGATGCTTGTCTGAAAACTCTGACTCATTTTCTTGCTCCCATGAGCGGGAAAGGGCATCGGCCTTGCGATTCTGAGAGCCCGGACAGAACTGGAGTTTAAAGTCGAACCTGGAAAAGAAAAGTGCCCATCTGGCCTGACGAGGGTTGAGACATTGTGCGCCTTTCAGATATAAAAGGTTCTTGTGGTCTGTAAGTATGGTGATTGAATGAGAAGCTCCCTCCAACAGATACCTCCACTCTTCTAGAGCGAGCTTGATGGCTAGCAACTCCTGGTCACCAATGGCATAGTTGCGCTCAGCTGGGGAGAACTTCCGGGAGAAGAAACTGCAAGGGTGTAAATGGCCATCTTTAGCCCTCTGAGATAACACCGCTCCTACTCCAACGGAGGAGGCATCCACCTCTAAGATGAAAGGAGAGTCGATGTCAGGCTGTTTCAGAACAGGCGCAGAGATGAACCTTTGTTTTAAAAAATGAAATGCTTGCATGGCTTCTTCAGACCACTTGGACGGGTTAGCACCCTTCTTGGTGAAAGCAGTAATAGGCGCCACAATGGTGGAAAAGTCTCGTATAAACTTTCGGTAATAGTTGGCGAACCCTAAGAACCTCTGGACCCCTTTGAGGGTTAAGGGTACCGGCCAATTTTGGATTGCTTGTAGTTTCTCAGGATCCATCTCTAGTCCGGAACCGGACACAATGTACCCTAGAAACGGAATGGACTTGACTTCAAAGACGCATTTTTCTAATTTGCAATAGAGATGATTGACACGGAGACGGGACAGAACCTCTTTAACCCAAAAACGATGTTCCTCTAAATCGTTGGCAAAAATGAGGATATCGTCTAGATAGACCACGACATGACGGTATAGAATGTCTCTGAAGATCTCATTGACAAAATGCTGGAAGACAGCTGGAGCATTGCTCAATCCGAAGGGCATGACGAGGTACTCATAATGTCCGTCACGGGTGTTAAAGGCGGTCTTCCACTCGTCACCCTCACGGATCCGGATGAGATTGTATGCACCTCGCAAGTCCAGCTTTGTAAAGATGGTAGCTCCGCTAACTCTGTCAAAGAGCTCAGTAATCAGGGGTAAAGGATAACGGTTCTTGATGGTAATGTCGTTCAAACCTCTGTAGTCGATGCACGGCCGCAGACCACCATCTTTCTTTTTTACAAAAAAGAAGCCTGCGCCGGCTGGAGAAGAAGAAGGTCGAATGAACCCCTTTGCTAGGTTCTCTTTAATATATTCCTCCATAGAATGCGTCTCAGGCAGAGACAACGGATAAGTTCGGCCTCGAGGTGGAACCTTCCCTGGAACGAGAACAATCGGGCAGTCCCATTCTCTATGAGGAGGAAGGATATCAGCAGAAGCTTTACTGAACACATCCGTGAAATCTTGATATGGAGGAGGTGGAACATCAGACGACCTGGGGGAGGAAGAACAGACAGGCAATACTTTAAACAAACATGTCTCAGCACAGGAGGAACCCCATGCCAGGATTTGCGTAGTCGTCCAATCAATTGTAGGATTGTGAAGACGGAGCCATGGAAGGCCCAGGACCACAGGATGTGTGGCTCTTGGAATCACTAAAAAAGAAATAAGTTCGGAATGAAGAACTCCCACTCTCAGACGAACTGGTAGAGTCCTTAAAGAAATAACTGCATCAAAAATTTTGCTGCCATCCACGGCAGTTAAAGAAATGGACGAAGGAAGTCTCTCGGTGGGTAGGGACCACCGTTTAACATAGGCTTCGGTAATAAAGTTCCCAGCTGCTCCGGAATCAAGGAGGGCAATGACGTTCCGATAACGTTGAGCAACTTGAAGCGAGACTGGGAGATTACAATCTTGAGGAGATGGAGAGGAGATCATTACTCCTAGCCGGCCCTCTCCTTGGCGAGCTAGGATTTGGAGTTTCCCGGACGTTTGGGACAGGCATTAATGGTGTGAGACGGAGCTGCACAATAGAGACAGAGAGACTCGGAGAGACGTCTTCGGCGCTCAGCAGGAGTTAAACGGGAACGGCCAAGTTGCATGGGCTCATCTTTAGATGGTGACAGTTGACGAGGAGGAGGAGCAGAAGATTTTGGAGCAGATGATCTTCCACGCTCAGTTGCTCTCTCTCTGAAACGTAAATCAACTTTCGTGCAGAGTGAGATTAGCTCATCTAACTTAGAAGGTAAGTCTCTGGTAGCTAACTCATCTTTAATACGCTCAGATAAGCCATGCCAGAATGCAGCATACAGGGCCTCGTCGTTCCATGCCAGTTCGGATGCCAGGATCTGAAACTGTATCAGATATTGTCCTACAGTACGTGACCCCTGGCGTAAACGGAGAATCTCGGATGAAGCGGAGGTTACCCGGCCTGGCTCGTCGAAGATGCGCCTGAATGTTGACACGAAGGCAGTGTAGGAAGATAGCAGGGTGTCGGACCTCTCCCATAACGGTGATGCCCAATCAAGGGCTGAGCCACTGAGAAGAGAAATAATGTAGGCAATTTTTGTACGGTCACTGGGAAAATTGCCAGGTTGTAGCTCAAACTGAATCTCACACTGGTTGAGAAATCCCCTGCAGAATCTTGGAGATCCGTCAAATTTTGCTGGCGTTGGAAGATGAAGACATGGAGCAGAAATGGGTAAGGTGGGTGGGGTTATAGCTGGAGTCACTGTGGTTGACGCACCAGACGCGCCTGATCCACGGAGAGTTGTCTGAATCCCATCCAGCCGAGTAGAGAGATCCTGGAGACAGCGGATGATGTGGCCCTGTGCAGCCTCCTGATGTTCTAGTCGGGCTGCCAGTTCTTGCATTGGCCTGGCCGCTTGATCCTGGTCTCCGGCTGGATTCATTAGGTCAGTGCTTACTGTCACAACTGAGGGCCTGAGCTGACGGGAGGCAGCCTCAGTTGTAGGGGCTGAGATGTACCGGAACCTGGGAGGTTGTATCAGACCCCTGGACATGTAAGTAACATGAATAATAACTGCCCGAAGGCGTGACCACGACAACTTGGATAAAAGTCAATGATGTTTATTATGACAACTCTGCAACACAGCAGCAGTAAAAGAAAACGTAAAAGTCAGCAAAGAATAAATACAGTTCCTGGGTACTACAGGATGGCAGGAGCCACAGGGCACTGGTAGTGTGAGATAGTTCATATGATCTTCTAGATGGAAAGTCCTTACCAGGCCCGACTGTAGCAATGGAGATAACCCAGGATTGTGCCAGCTGGTGTTCCAGGAAAAGCTGGGTTGCTGAAGATAAAACAGCTGCTGTGGATACTGGCTGGAACCAGACTGTTGTTAGCACGGAGTGGATACTGGCTGGAACCAGTTAAATAATAAATGAACTTGGGAGCGATGAAATATGAACTGAAATGTAGAACTTGAGAGCGGAGAAATAAGAATACCGGTGGAGAGTGGTAAAGTGTAGAAAGGACACCGGCCCTTTAAGAGAAGCTGTACTCTGCTGGAAGCTGAGCTGGAAGCAGGTAATGTTGTAGCTGGAAACAGATGAATCCACAATGGATTGGAGAGTCAGGCTACACCGCAGGTGGAATGCTGGTGCGGGTCTCTATGGTGGAAGTCTTGAGACAGGAGCTGGAACCTGGAAGACAATCACAGGAGAGAGACAAACAGGAACTAGGTTTGACAACCAAAGCACTGACGCCTTCCTTGCTCAGGCACAGTGTATTTATACCTGCAGCAAGGAAGGGATTGGCTAGGCAATTATGCAGATTATCAATACTGAGAACAGATTGGTGGAAATGATCAGCTGACAGAATCCAAGATGGCTGCGCCCATGCAGACACTTGGAGGGAAGTTTGGTTTGTAATCCATGTGGTAATGAAAACAGTAATGGCGGCGCCGGCCACCGGAGACAGGAGGCGCCAGGCTGACAGATGCACATCCAACCACGCGGACACAGCGGAGGCCGCGGCTGACGTAATCGCCACTCAGACACTCTGCATGCAGAAGTTCAGGGACGGCGGCGGAGGCCGCGGGAGACGCCATGCCAGGTGTAATATGGCGTTTACTGTGACAGCGTCCCAGAGTGACAGGAGAGGATACAGGAATGTACACATCAGGATAACAGATGGAATCCAGTCCTGGAGCGCTGAGCCAGCCTTAGGAGGCATCTGATGGGTAAGAAATGGCGTCCAGATACCCGGATCGTGACATATATTATGTAATGACGGACCTGCTGGACACTGTCTGTCAGCACTGCAGACTCCTAAAGTAAGCTACTAGTATCAAGAAGATAGAAAAAAAAACCACGGGTAGGTGGTATACAATTATGGATGGACCAGCGACTGCCGACACAGAGGTAGCTACAGCCGTGGACTACCGTACTGTGTCTGCTGCTAATATAGACTGGATGATAATGAGATAAAAATAAAATATATATATATATATATATATATATCACACTAGTACTGCAGCCGGACAGGTATATATATTATGTAATGACGGACCTGCTGGACACTGTCTGTCAGCACTGCAGACTCCTAAAGTAAGCTACTAGTATCAAGAAGATAGAAAAAAAAACCACGGGTAGGTGGTATACAATTATGGATGGACCAGCGACTGCCGACACAGAGGTAGCTACAGCCGTGGACTACCGTACTGTGTCTGCTGCTAATATAGACTGGATGATAATGAGATAAAATTAAAATATATATATATATATCACACTAGTACTGCAGCCGGACAGGTATATATATTATGTAATGACGGACCTGCTGGACACTGTCTGCAGAATGCGTTTATAAAAACACCACACGACGAGTGTTTAACTTTTTCAGGCAGACAATCACAATATACTGGTGGTCAGCAGACAATCACAATATACTGGTGGTCAGTGGTCACTGGTCAGTCACACTGGCAGTGGCACTCTGGCAGCAAAAGTGTGCACTGTACTTAAAATATGTACTCCTGCTATAACTGCTCCCCAGTCTCCCCCACAATTAAGCTGTGTGAGCAGTGAGCACTCAGCACAGTCAGATAATGATATACAGTATTACATATGATGCAGCACACTGGGCTGAGCACAGATATGGTATGTGACTGTGTCACACTGTGTATCGTTTTTTTTTTCAGGCAGAGAACGGATTAATTAAACTGGTGGTGGTCACTGGTCACTGGTCACACTATCAGCAAGTAGTACTCCGTCCTAAGCAGACAATCACAATATACTGGTGGTCAGTGTGGTCACTGGTCAGTCACACTGGCAGTGTGGCACTCTGGCAGCAAAAGTGTGCACTGTACTTAAAATAATAAGATTTTACTTACCGATAAATCTATTTCTCATAGTCCGTAGTGGATGCTGGGGACTCCGTCAGGACCATGGGGAATAGCGGCTCCGCAGGAGACAGGGCACAAAAGCAAGCTTTTAGGATCACATGGTGTGTACTGGCTCCTCCCCCCATGACCCTCCTCCAAGCCTCAGTTAGGTACTGTGCCCGGACGAGCGTACACAATAAGGAAGGATCTTGAATCCCGGGTAAGACTCATACCAGCCACACCAATCACACCGTACAACTTGTGATTTGAACCCAGTTAACAGTATGATAACAATGAAGTAGCCTCTAAAAAAGATGGCTCACAACAATAATAACCCGATTTTTTGTAACAATAACTATGGCCCTCATTCCGAGTTGATCGGTCGCAAGGCGAATTTAGCAGAGTTACACACGCTAAGCCGCCGCCTACTGGGAGTGAATCTTAGCTTCTTAAAATTGCGACCGATGTATTCGCAATAATGCGATTACTAACTACTTAGCAGTTTCAGAGTAGCTCCAGACTTATTCTGCCTGTGCGATCATTTCAGTGCTTGTCGTTCCTGGTTGACGTCACAAACACACCCAGCGTTCGCCCAGGCACTCCCACCGTTTCTCCGGCCACTCCTGCGTTTTTTCCGGAAACGGTAGCGTTTTCAGCCACACGCCCCTGAAACGCCGTGTTTCCGCCCAGTAACACCCATTTCCTGTCAATCACATTACGATCGCCGGAGCGAAGAAAAAGCCGTGAGTAAAAATACTTTCTTCATAGTAAAGTTACTTGGCGCAGTCGCAGTGCGAACATTGCGCATGCGTACTAAGCGGATTTTCACTGCGATGCGATGAAAAATACCGAGCGAACAACTCGGAATGAGGGCCTATGTACAAGTAATGCAGACAATCCGCACTTGGGATGGGCGCCCAGCATCCACTACGGACTATGAGAAATAGATTTATCGGTAAGTAAAATCTTATTTTCTCTAACGTCCTAGTGGATGCTGGGGACTCCGTCAGGACCATGGGGATTATACCAAAGCTCCCAAACGGGCGGGAGAGTGCGGATGACTCTGCAGCACCGAATGAGAGAACTCCAGGTCCTCCTCAGCCAGGGTATCAAATTTGTAGAATTTTGCAAACGTGTTTTGCCCCTGACCAAGTAGCTGCTCGGCAAAGTTGTAAAGCCGAGACCCCTCGGGCAGCCGCCCAAGATGAGCCCACCTTCCTTGTGGAATGGGCATTTACAGATTTTGGCTGTGGCAGGCCTGCCACAGAATGTGCAAGCTGAATTGTACTACAAATCCAACGAGCAATAGTCTGCTTAGAAGCAGGAGCACCCAGCTTTTTGGGTGCCTACAATATAAACAGCAAGTCAGACTTTCTGACTCCAGCCGTCCTGGAATTATATATATATATATATATATATATATATATTTTCAGGGCCCTGACAACGTCTAGCAACTTGGAGTCCTCCAAGTCCCTAGTAGCCGCAGGCACCACAATAGGTTGTTTCAGGTGAAACGCTGACACCACCTTAGGAGGAAACTGGGGACGAGTCCGCAGTTCTGCCCTGTCCGAATGGAAAATCAAATATGGGCTTTTGTAAGACAAAGCCGCCAATTTTGACAATCGCCTGGCCGAGGCCAGGGCCAACAGCATGGTCACTTTCCATGTGAGATATTTCAAATCCACAGATTTGAGTGGTTCAAACCAATATGATTTGAGGAATCCCAACACTACGTTGAGATCCCACGGTGCCACTGGAGGCACACAAGGGCTGTATATGCAATACTCCCTTGACAAACGTCTGGACTTCAGGAACTGAAGCCAATTCTTTCTGGAAGAAAATCTATAGGGCCGAAACTTGAACCTTAATGGACCCCAATTTGAGGCTCATAGACACTCCTGTTTGCAGGAAGTGCAGAAATCGACCTAGTTGAAATTTTTTCGTGGGGCCTTCCTGGCCTCACCCACGCAACATATTTTTACCACATGTGGTGATAACGTTGTGCGGTCACCTCCTTCCTGGCTTTGACCAGGGTAGGTATGACCTCTTCCGGAATGCCTTTTCCCTTAGGATCCGGCGTTCAAACCGCCATGCCGTCAAACGCAGTCGCGGTAAGTCTTGGAACAGACAAGGTCCCTGCTGGAGCAGGTCCTTTCTTAAAGGCCGATGCCACGGTTCCTCTTGGAACAGACATGGTACTTGCTGAAAGCAAATCCCTTCTTAGCTCCCGAGGCCATTAGTCCTCTGTGAGCATCTCTTGAAGTTCCGGTTACCAAGTCCCTCTTGGCCAATCCGGAGCCACGAGTATAGTTCTTACTCCTCTATATCTTATAATTCTCAATACCTTGGTTATGAGAAGCAGAGGAGGGAACACATACACCGACTGTTACACCCACGGTGTTACCAGGACGTCCACAGCTATCGCCTGAAGGTCTCGTGACCTGGCGCAATACCTGTCCCATTTTTTGTTCGGGCGGGACGCCATCATGTCCACCTTTGGTCTTTCCCAACGGTTCACAATCATGCGGAAAACTTCCGATGAAGTTCCCACTCTCCCGGGTGGAGGTCGTGCCTGCTGAGGAAGTCTGCTTCCCAGTCGTCCACTCCCGGAATGAACACTGCTGACAGTGCTATCACATGATTTTCCGCCTAGCGAAAAATCCTTGCAGTTTTGCCACTGCCCTTTCTGTTTACGTGGGCGACTGCCGTGATGTTATCCCACTGGATCAATACCGGCTGACCTTGAAGCAGAGGTCTTGCTAAGCTTAGAGCATTATTAATTTGCTCTTAGCTCCAGTATATTTATGTGGAGAGAATTCTCCAGACTTGATCACACTCCTTGTGTGACTGCTCCCCAGCCTCTCAGGCTGGCCTCCGTGGTCACCAGCATCCAATCCTGAATGCCGAATCTGCGGCCCTCTAGAAGATGAGCACTCTGTAATCACCACAGGAGAGACACCCTTGTCCTTGGATATAGGGTTATCCGCTGATGCATCTGAAGATGCGATCCGGACCATTTGTCCAGCAGATCCCACTGAAGAGTTCTTGCGTGAAATCTGCCGAATGGAAGCGCTTCGTAATAAGCCACCATTTTTACCAGGACTCTTGTGCAATGATGCACTGACACTTTTCCTGGTTTTAGGAGGATCCCGATTAGCTCGGATAACTCCCTGGCTTTCTCCTCTGGGAGAAACACCCTTTCCTGGACTGTGTCCAGAATCATCCCTAGGACCAGCAGACGTGTCGTCGGAACAACTGCGGTTTTGGAATATTTAGAATCCACCCGTGCTGTCGTAGAACTACTTGAGATAGTGCTACTCCGACCTCCAACTGTTCTCTGGACCTTGTTCTTATCAGGAGGTCGTCCATTTTCTTTGAAGACGAATCCTCCTTTCGGTCATTACCTTGGTAAGGACCCGGGGTGCCTTGGACAATCCAACGGCATCGTCTTGAAACTGATAGTGACAGTTCTGTACCACGAACCTGAGGTACCCTTGGTGAGAAAAGGCAAATTTTGGGACATGGAGGTAAGCATCCCTGATGTCCCGGGACACCATATAGTCCCCTTTCTTTGCTATCACTGCTCTGAGTGACTCCATCTGGATTTGAACCCTTGCAAGTGTTCAAATTTTTCAGATTTAGAATAGGTCTCACCTAGCCTTCAGTACCACCATATAGTGTGGAGTAATACCCCTTTCCTTGTTGTCGGAGGGGTAATTTTATTATCACCTGCTGGGAATACAGCTTGTGAATTGTTTTCAATACTGCCTCCCTGTCGGAGGGAGACATTGGTACAGCAGACTACAGGAACCTGCGAGGGGGGAAACCTCTCGACATTCCAATCTGTACCCCTTGGATACTACTTGTAGGATCCAGGGGTCCTGTACGGTCCCAGCGTCATGCTGAGAACTTGGTAGAAGCGGTGGAGGGCTTCTGTTCCTGGGAATGGGCTGCCTGCTGCAGTCTTCTTCCCTTTCCTCTATCCCTGGGCAGATATGACTCTTATAGGGACGAAAGGACTGAGGCTGAAAAGACGGTGTCTTTTTCTGCAGAGATGTGACTTAGGGTAAAAAACGGTGGATTTTCCAGCAGTTGCCCTGGCCACCAGGTCCCATGGACCGACTTTATACGGCAATACATCTTTGTGCCGTTTGGAATCTGCATCACCTGACCACTGTCGTGTCCATAAACATCTTCTTGCAGATATGGACATCGCATTTACTCTTGATGCCAGAGTGCAAATATCCCTCGGCGCATCTCGCATATATAGAAATGGATCCTTTAAATGCTCTATAGTCAATAAAATACTGTCCCTGTCAAAGGTATCAATATTTTTAGTCAGGGAATCCGACCAAGCCACCTCAGCTCTGCACATCCAGGCTGAGGCGATCGCTGGTCGCAGTATAACACCAGCATGTGTGTGTATACTTTTTAGGATATTTTTCAGCCTCCTATCAGCTGGCTCCTTAAGTACGGCCCTATCCGTAGATGGTACCGCCACTTGTTCTGATAAGCGTGTGAGCGCCTTATCCACCCTGAGGGGTGTTTCCCACCGCGCCTTAACTTCTGGCGGGAAAGGGTATACCGCCAATAATTTTCTATCGGGGGAAACCCACGCATCATCACACACTTCATTTAATTTATCTGATTCAGGAAAAACTACAGGTAGTTTTTTCACCTCACACATAATACCCTTTTTTGTGGTACTTGGAGTATCAGAAATATGTAACACCTCCTTCATTGCCCTTAACGTGTGGCCCTAAAAGAAAATACGTTTGTTTCTTCACCGTCGACACTGAAATCAGTGTCCGTGTCTGGGTCTGTGTCGACCGACTGAGGTAAATGGGCATTTTACAGCCCCTGACGGTGTTTGAGACGCCTGGACAGATACTAATTTGTTCGCCGGCCCTCTCATGTCGTCAACCGGCTTGCAGCGTGTTGACATTGTCACGTAATTTCCATAAATAAGCCATCCATTCCGGTGTCGACTCCCTAGAGAGTGACATCACCATTACAGGCAATTTGCTCCGCCTCCTCACCAATATTTTCCTCATACATGTCGACACACACGTACCGACATACAGCACACACATAGGGAATGCTCTGATAGAGGACAGGACCCACAAGCCCTTTGGGGAGACAGAGGGAGAGTTTGCCAGCACACACCAAAACGCTATAATTATCCAGGGACAACCTTTATATAAGTGTTCCTTTTATAGCATTTTAATATATATACATATCGCCAAATCAGTGCCCCCCCTCTCTGTTTTAACCCTGTTTCTGTAGTGCAGTGCAGGGGAGATCATGGGAGCCTTTCTGTGAGGGAAAATGGCGCTGTGTGCTGAGGAGAATAGGCCCCGCCCCCTTTTCGGCGGGCTTCTTCTCCGGAGTTTTAGATATCTGGCAGGGGTTAAATACATCCATATAGCCTCAAGGGCTATATGTGATGTATTTTTCGCCATACAGGTATTATACATTGCTGCCCAGGGCGCCCCCCCCCAGCGCCCTGCACCCTCCGTGACCGCTGTGTGAAGTGTGCTGACAACAATGGCGCACAGCTGCAGTGCTGTGCGCTACCTGATGAAGACTGAGAGTCTTCTGCCGCCTGGTTCCGGACCTCTTCATCTTCAGCATCTGCAAGGGGGGTCGGCGGCGCGGCTCCGGGACGAACCCCAGGGCGAGCCCTGTGTTCCGACTCCCTCTGGAGCTATGTCCAGTAGCCTAAGAATCCAATCCATCCTGCACGCAGGTGAGTTGAAAATCTCTCCCCTAAGTCCCTCGATGCAGTGAGCCTGTTGCCAGCAGGACTCACTGAAAATAAAGAACCTAAAAACTTTTTCTAAGCAACTCTTTAAGAGAGCCACCTAGATTGCACCCTTCTCGGCCGGGCACAAAAACCTAACTGAGGCTTGGAGGAGGGTCATGGGGGGAGGAGCCAGTACACACCATGTGATCCTAAAAGCTTGCTTTTGTGCCCTGTCTCCTGCGGAGCCGCTATTCCCCATGGTCCTGACGGAGTCCCCAGCATCCACTAGGACGTTAGAGAAATATTATTTATGTACTCCTGCTCTAACTGCTCCCCAGTCTCCCCCACAATTAAGCTGTGTGAGCAGTGAGCACTCAGCACAGTCAGATATACAGTATTACATATGATGATGCAGAACACTGAGGCTGAGCACAGATATGGTATGTGACTGTGTCACACTGTGTATCGTTTTTTTTCAGGCAGAGAACGGATTAATTAAACTGGTGGTCAATGGTCACACTATCAGCAAGTAGTAGTACTCCAGTCCTAATATGCTCCCCAAAATTAGTAAATACCAAATAGTGTCTCTAACTCTCTACTCTCTTCTCTATAAACGGAGAGGACGCCAGCCACGTCCTCTCCCTATCAATCTCAATGCACGTGTGAAAATGGCGGCGACGCGCGGCTCCTTATATAGAATCCGAGTCTCGCGATAGAATCCGAGCCTCGCGAGAATCCGACAGCGGGATGATGACGTTCGGGCGCGCTCTGGTTAGCCGAGCAAGGCGGGAAGGTTCGAACCTGCCTCGGACCCGTGTAAAAAGGCTGAAGTTCGGGGGGGTTCGGTTTCCGAGAAACCGAACCCGCTCATCACTACTTATTTCCCCATCGATAGTATTTGCTGTTACATTTACGCAGAGAGACTTGGGTTTTATTATTGAGGATTTTCCGTAGGTGCGTCCGGGCTTCAGACAGGTCCACCAAATCGGAGGGAGACAGGGAGGATTTATGGCGGGTCTCCAAGGAATGGATTTTATGCAATAATGCGGTGGTTAGGGCCAGCCTATTTTTCTTCACAAAAGAGCCTAATTGAATCAATTTACCCCGTATAACACATTTGTGGGCCTCCCAAACCGTAATTTTGGATAAGTCCCCCGTATCGTTAATGGAAAAATAATCAGATAATGCCTTATCTAGTTCAGTTTTTGTTAGGGTCTCCTGCCCTGTGCTGCCACGTCGTCATGGCAACCGGGAGACAAGTACTAGCGGAGAAACCTGAGCGCAGCTGATACTCCGGTTCGGGTCTTTTGCTGTGCAGTGGTTATAGGCTCTGTGCACGGCAGGGGATCCGGTGCTGGTTTTTGTGCTCACAGTCTGTGAGGTCTGAGTGGGGCGTGGACAGCACCTGCTTTATAAGGCCTCTTTCCAGGTTAAGCAGATGCTGGTTTGTTGGTTAGTCAGTTCCTGAAAGTTAGCCAGTACTGTGTAGCTTTGTATTTGTTTATTGCTTACTGCAAATAGGCCTGGGGATTTGGTATTACACTCTGCCAATCCAGACCTAGCAGTAAGACTGGAGTCAGTCGTTTAGCTTGCTGGGGTTCTGTTACTACTCTGTGAACTTAGCAAGTTTGCGGCTGTATTCTAAGACTTGCCTGTCTAATCCTGTCTCACTGTGCAAGGTGTCAGGGGTCAGTTTAGTGGCAGTAAACTGAACCTGTGCACTGCAAGTGAGAATTAGGATTGTGGAGACTCTCCTTGTGTCTATCATTCCATCTCTGACCAAGGAGTTTACTGCCACACCCGTTGGTAACCCTTTAGGGTTTTGCTGTTGCCCTTAGCAACAGCATTTCGGGTTCTCTATGTATTAAAACACAACATCTTGCTTTTCCCATCTGAGCATTTCTAATACAAGGGAGATACCCAGTTCCTTAGCCTCTGGGCTTCTCTGTTCACTTTGTGTGTATTTTGTTACCCTATCACCTTCTGTGTACGTTATGTCATATTCCCCAGTCTGTCTGTGAGTCCATTTGTTGTGCATAACAGTTCTGACACCAGTACTTTCCTGCAGGCACTGGTGTACATAACATATTCAGCAGCCTAATACTCCTGTTGAAATTTTGTGGGAATATGGAGCATACCCCTCAAAATACGTTGCAACAGGTGGTCGATCAGGTGCAGGTCCTGACTCGACAATTTAATGATCTGTCCATTAAAATGCACACCTCCCAGGCTGCTGGCGGAGCTCCCGCAGCAGCAGCACCTGCAGGGGTTAAGGAGCCGAAAGTAAATCTCCCGGATCGTTTTTCTGGAGATCGCTCGCAGTTCTTTTGTTTCAAGGAGAGCTGCAAGCTATACTTCTGGCTTAGGCCTCAGTCTTATGGGTCGGAGATTCAGCGGGTGGGCATAGTGATTTCCTTGCTACAAGGAGACCCACAGGTCTGGGCATATGGGTTGCAGCCTGACTGTCCGTCGCTTAAAAGTGTTGATGCTTTTTTTACGGCACTGGGCATGTTGTATGATGACCCTGACAAGACGGCCTCAGCCGAGGCTCAGATTTCGATCCTTAAGCAAGGGCGAAGGCCAGTTGAGGTTTACTGTACGGAGTTTCGGAGGTTGGCCCATGATACCCAGTGGAATGACCCAGCCCTGAGACACCAGTACCGAAGAGGTCTTTCTAACCAGATAAAGGACCAACTGGTACAATATCCCTTGCCTGATAGCTTGGATCAGCTCATGCAGTTATCCATCCGGGTGGATAGACGGCTGAGAGAGCGTAGGCTTGAAAGGGAGACTGAGATTTCCTTCCTTCCCAAGGGAACCTCAGACTCTGAGGAATTTTCCGAGGAGCCTATGCAGATTGGGGCTACCCGCCTCTCCTCGCGTGAGAAGACGCGGAGGAGACAGCAGGGGTTGTGTTTGTACTGTGGGAATAAAGGTCATGTGGTAGTATCATGCCCAGAAAAGCCGGAAAACTTCAGGGCCTGAGGGTGATGGGAAATATCCTGTCAGGCCAGAAGTCAGAATTTCCCAAGAAGACTTTTATCATTCCGGTGACCTTGAAGATCCTCGGTCAAACTGTCAAGACTGAGGCCTTTGTGGACAGTGGGGCCGACGGGGTTTTTATGGACCGCCAATTCGCCCTGAAACACTCTGTTCCCTTAGTACCCTTGGCATCGGAAATTGAGATTTGTGGGTTAAACGGGGAACCATTATCCCAAGGTAAAATTACCTCTTGCACTAGCCAGATTTCTTTGTTTATTGGAGCCACACACTCTGAAAAATTGTCCTTTTATGTGACTGTCTGTACTTTTGCCCCATTGGTGTTGGGGTTACCCTGGTTAAGGGCCCACAATCCTCAATTTGACTGGGTCTCTGGGGAGATTCTTAGTTGGGGTACTGATTGTTTCAGGAGTTGCTTGAGCCTTCCAGTCAGGCTCTCGCAGCTAAGTTTGCCAGGATTGCCAGGGTGTTATGCAGATTTTGCGGACGTGTTCTCCAAAAAAGTTGCAGAGGTACTACCTCCCCATCGCCCCTATGACTGTGCCATTGATTTGTTGCCAAATGCTAAGCTTCCCAAGAGCAGGTTGTACTCCCTGTCACGTCCTGAGACTCAGGCTATGGCAGAGTACATTCAGGAGAACTTGGCTAAGGGATTTATCAGACCTTCACAGTCTCCAGTTGGGTCGGGGTTCTTCTTCGTGGGTAAAAAGGACGGTTCGTTGCGACCCTGCATCGACTTCAGGGAATTGAACCGTATCACGATTAAAAACTCATACCCACTGCCTCTCATTTCGGTCTTGTTTGACCAGCTTCGTACTGCCACCATTTTTTCTAAGATTGACCTACGCGGTGCGTACAATCTAATCCGAATAAGAGAGGGGGATGAATGGAAGACTGCCTTTAATACCCACTCAGGGCATTATGAATATTTGGTGATGCCTTTTGGGCTCTGTAATGCCCCGGCAGTCTTCCAGGATTTCATGAATGATGTGCTCAGGGAATATTTGGATAGATTCTTAGTTGTATACTTAGATGACATCCTAATCTTCTCCCATTCCCTGGAGGAACATCGGAAGCATGTACGCTTAGTCCTCCAGAAACTCAGAGACCACCGGCTTGGGGCGAAGCTGGAGAAGTGCGAATTTGAAGTTCAGCAAATCGCATTTCTAGGATATATTATCTCCCCAGAAGGTTTCCAAATGGAGGGTTCCAAGGTACAGGCAGTCCTGGATTGGGTGCAACCCACTAGTTTGAAGGCGCTTCAGCGTTTCCTGGGCTTTGCGAATTTTTATAGACGATTTATCGCTGGATTTTCGTCTATAGTGGCGCCCTTGGTGGCACTCACTAAGAAAGGGGCGGATGTTGCTCACTGGTCTTGTGAGGCTAAAGCGGCTTTTGCCCGTCTCAAAAGGGCATTTGTTTCGGCCAAGGTGCTGCGACACCCAGATCCAGAGCGTCCTTTTGTGGTGGAGGTGGATGCCTCTGAGATGGGTATTGGGGCAGTGCTTTCTCAGATGGGAGTGTCTGATAATCGCCTTCATCCCTGTGCTTACTTTTCCCGTAAATTTTCGCCTGCCGAGATGAATTATGACGTGGGTAACCGGGAATTGTTGGCTATTAAGGATGCACTCGAGGAGTGGAGACACTGGCTTGAGGGGGCTAAGTTTGTGGTCTCAATTCTCACTGACCATAAGAATCTGGCATATTTAGAGTCAGCAAAGCGTCTCAATGCCAGGCAGGCACGATGGGCTTTGTTTTTTGCTCGCTTTAATTTTTTGATAACATATCGCCCTGGGTCAAAAAACATCAAGGCTGATGCGCTCTCGCTGAGTTTTGCTCCAATCCAGGAGACCACCGAGGAGCCGTTGCCCATTGTTTCCCCATCATGTATTAAAGTGGGCATTACCCAGGACCTCTTATCATTAGTCCTTAGAGCACAGGAGCAGGCTCCTCCAGACCTTCCGGTAGGTCTTTTGTTTGTGCCTCCTAGGTTAAGACAGCGAGTGTTCCTGGAATTCCATGCCAAGAAGTCGGCCGGTCACCCGGGTATTGCCAGAACTCGGGAGTTGCTATCTAGGGCGGTGTGGTGGCCCTCGGTGGCTAAGGATGTGGATCAGTGGGTTCGGGCATGTGACATCTGTGCCCGAAATAAGACTCCTAGAGGGGTTCCTGTTGGCCCATTACATCCACTCTCTATCCCATCTAAGCCATGGACCCACATTTCAATGGATTTTGTGGTGGACTTGCCCAAATCCTCGGGATGACAGCCATCTGGGTTGTCGTTGACAGGTTTTCGAAGATGGCGCACTTCGTTCCACTGGTTGGGCTGCCATCGGCCAGACGCCTGTCTGAATTATTTATGCTGCATGTTGTGCGTCTCCACGGGTTGCCACTTGATGTGGTCTCTGACCGCGGATCCCAGTTTGTGGCCAAATTCTGGAGGGCATTTTGTTCCGATCTCCAGATTTCTGTCAGCTTGTCGTCAGGCTACCATCCGCAGTCTAATGGGCAGACTGAAAGGGTGAACCAGTCCTTGGAGCAGTTCCTCAGGTGTTATGTCTCCAAGTGTCAGACTGACTGGGTTGCTCATCTGTCCATGGCGGAGTTTGCCTATAACAACGCGGCTCACTCTGCTACAGGGATCTCTCCCTTCCTTTGTGCGTATGGGCATCATCCTAAGGCCAATTCTTTTGACCCCCTGGACTCCACGCCTGGTGGTTCCTCTGTGGTTTCGGTCCTTAGAGGTATTTGGCGGAAAGTGAAGAAAGCCCTTGTGTCTGTGTCATTAGTGACCAAAAGGGTTTTTGATAAGCGGAAAAGACCCTGCAGCTTCAAATTAGGAGACTTCGTCTGGTTGTCTACCAAGAATTTGAAGTTGAGACAGTCATCTCATAAGTTAGGCCCCCGGTTTATCGGCCCTTATAAGATCACCAGGGTTATCAATCCGGTGGCATTTCAGTTAGATCTGCCCCGTTCTTTGGGTATCAATAAAACATTTCATTGTTCCCTTTTAAAACGGGCGATTAGGAATCCTTCTTCCAGTGGAAGATCTTCCCCTCTTCTGATACGTGGCCAGAGGGAGTTTGTTGTTGAAAGGATTCTTGACTCCAAGGTGGTTCGGGGTCGGCTGTCATTTTTGGTGCACTGGAAGGGGTATGGCCCGGAGGAGCTGTCGTGGGTGCGCAGTAGTGATCTTCATGCCCCCAGACTGATACGCTCTTTCTTCTCGCAGTTCCCCGATAAACCCGGTGGTAAGGGTTCTTTGACCCCTCGTCAGAGGGAGGGTACTGTTAGGGTCTCCTGCCCTGTGCTGCCACGTCGTCATGGCAACCGGGAGACAAGTACTAGCGGAGTAACCTGAGCGCAGCTGATACTCCGGTTCGGGTCTTTTGCTGTGCAGTGGTTATAGGCTCTGTGCACGGCAGGGGATGCGGTGCTGGTTTTTGTGCTCACAGTCTGTGAGGTCTGAGTGGGGCGTGGACAGCACCTGCTTTATAAGGCCTCTTTCCAGGTTAAGCAGATGCTGCTGAATCTTTGTTGGTTAGTCAGTTCCTGAAAGTTAGCCAGTACTGTGTAGCTTTGTATTTGTTTATTGCTTACTGCAAATAGGCCTGGGGATTTGGTATTACACTCTGCCAATCCAGACCTAGCAGTAAGACTGGAGTCAGTCGTTTAGCTTTCTGGGGTTCTGTTACTACTCTGTGAACTTAGCAAGTTTGCGGCTGTATTCTAAGACTTGCCTGTCTAATCCTGTCTCACTGTGCAAGGTGTCAGGGGTCAGTTTAGTGGCAGTAAACTGAACCTGTGCACTGCAAGTGAGAATTAGGATTGTGGAGACTCTCCTTGTGTCTATCATTCCATCTCTGACCAAGGAGTTTACTGCCACACCCGTTGGTAACCCTTTAGGGTTTTGCTGTTGCCCTTAGCAACAGCATTTCGGGTTCTCTATGTATTAAAACACAACATCTTGCTTTTCCCATCTGAGCATTTCTAATACAAGGGAGATACCCAGTTCCTTAGCCTTTGGGCTTCTCTGTTCACTTTGTGTGTATTTTGTTACCCTATCACCTTCTGTGTACGTTATGTCATATTCCCCAGTCTGTCTGTGAGTCCATTTGTTGTGCATAACAGTTCTGACACCAGTACTTTCCTGCAGGCACTGGTGTACATAACAGTTTTGCAGAACTCATCATATAGGAGGGATTCATTAAGGCGCCAGGTCCAGGGGCCGGGGGTTTGGGATGGGACTGAGAGGGACAGGAATACCGGGGCATGGTCTGACCAAGTAATGGAGCCAATGGAGGCATCCACTAATAAGGGGAGGTGTCTATGGCTCAGAAACAGGTAGTCTAAACGTGAATACATCTGGTGTGGGTGCGAAAAGAATGAGAAGTTTCTTTCAGAGGGGTGTGTGACCCTCCAAGAGTCAGCAAGCTGAAATTCGTGGAAGACCTTCCTAACCTGTCTGTGTTTTTGTTCAGTGAATTTAGGGGCTGGAGGGGAAGTGTCAATGGAAGGGTCCATAGACCAGTTTAAATCGCCCCCCAAAATAACAATACCCGTCATAAGGGATTCAAGCCGGGGAAGTTGAGAGCGAAAAAAGGACGGTTGGCCCTGATTTGGAGCATAGAGGGTTATGAGAGTGTACGTTTGTGAGAATATATTGCATTGCACCACCAATAATCTACCCGGGATCAGTTTGTGAACTGAGACATCAGTCACTTGTAGGGCTTTAGAGAAAAGTATAGCAACCCCCTTGGATTTACTTTCGGGGTTATTGGAGTAGAAAGCAAGGGGGAATCTATGGTTTACCAAAGAGGGCCTGCGGGCAGAGATCTTAAAGTGTGCCTCCTGTATCAGAGCAACATCTACTCCGTCCGATCGCAGTGACCAAAATAAATGGGATCTCTTCTCAGGGATGTTAAGACCTTTGGCGTTAATTGAGGCAAATTTAAGTGTACCCGGGGCAGACATCAGGTCGTATAACAGTACCGGGTAGTAGGAGACTCGGACAGGTCACTAAAGAAAATGAGAAACAATATAGAGGGGAAAGAAAGGAAAAAGAGCAGATTACAGAAATTAGGAACATCAAGAACAAAAAAAAACATCCGCAATGGGAAAGCTGGTAAGCATGTATACCAGAAACCCCTTAGGGCACAGCGGCTGTGTGCGGGAACGGGGCAAGGGAGTCACCCCCCACAGGCACCATATCAACTATGAACAATTAAGAACAAGAAAGAAGGACTTCCGGTTCCGGCATGGCGGAGTAAGCAGCAACTCCCGTGTGCTCCTCCGTTGCCATCAGCCTTCACCGCTCACAAACGGGTCATTCAGACTCTCAGCTCCGGTCCTCGGCGCTAGTCACCTCCCGCTGCAGGCTCTCCTCCGCCCGGCATGATACCCGCTCACGCTGTGTGCGCTCGCACGGCGTGCTGAGGGTCGGACCTGCGCGGCGGCTGGCGCAGGTGCAATCTACGAGTAATTGGTCTGCCCGAATCTTTTAAAGGTCCCAGTCTGGAGCAATTTGTCAGGAATACCTTACCAAAAATGCTTAACGTTGAAGACGAGTGTGCTGACATGGTGATTGAACGTGTGCATAGAATGGGAGACCAGTCACGTACAGGAGCCAATAGACCACGTGTGGTCATTTTTAAAACCTTGAACTTTCTTCATAAAGACGCTATATGGAAGGCCTCTCGTAAAGTAGATCTCCGATGGGAGGGCGTCCCTTTACGGATCTTCCAAGATTACTCTGCTGAGCTTTCTCGCCTTCGCAAAGCTTTCAATCCTGTTTGTGCCTTTCTGGTCAAAAATAAACGAAAATTCGCTATGCTATACCCAGCTCGACTCAAAATTTTTCAGGGATCCTCCTTCACGGACTTTACGAATCCCGGTGATGCTGAAGCATATCTCAAAGAAGAAGCTGATTCGCTGGCGCAGGATATTGCAGATGATCCACCTGGGTGACTCTTTCCTAGTTTCTTAGTATCCCATTTCAGGTTTCAGGCATGTTAACTAAAATGTTGATTATAACGCTGGTGTGCAGCTTAGGCGATACACACAGCTGTGCCGTAATTTATATGGTTTGGTGATCTTTTGGTGAGCTTGACAAAATATTTTATTAATGTTATTGTATTCTATAGTTGCTGGTGGCAGCGGAGAAGCCCCTGCCGCCCTTTTGATTCTCTGTGGTTGTAACTGTCTTCTGTTACAGTTTCACCCGAAGTCGGTTTATTTCCAGTTCTAATACTTTTGTAATGTATATTTCATTACTTGTGTTTTTGCTGTCTAACTTTCTTTTTTCCATAATCTTTAAGTTTGTCGTCCCCGTCAATGTCTTCTTTCCTCATGTGTTTCCCCATCCCACCCATCTCCCTCCAACTCCCATAGAGATGAGATATGATGTTATAATTTATACTTGCCAGACGTCATATTCTACTTTTTTGAGATATGGCTACGATTAAGATATGTGCTACACTTAATGTAGGAGGCATAAATACACCTGCTAAAAGGAGAAAGATTTTATCTTATCTGAATAAAAAACATATTGACATTGCATGCTTACAAGAGACGCACCTGGTCCTAAAGGAAACTAATAAATTACAGATGTTGAATTGGTCCTTATTAGGCGCAGCATCCCTTAACTCAAAATCTTGTGGCGTAGCAATTTTAGCGAGACGCTCTCTCCCAATCGAAATACTGTCGATGGAGGCTGATCCAGAGGGTAGATACGTGCTTGTGCAATGTAAATTGGGCAATACACGTTATCACATATGTTCTGTTTATGCTCCAAACATCTATAAAAAAAAATTTTTTACAACACTCATGGCCAAACTCCACTCCTGTGACCTCTCCTCCCTAGTATTATGTGGTGATTTAAATTTAGTCTCCTCCCTGTATCTTGATAAATCTCATCCCACAAGTCGATCCCGACCTCTTCCCAAATTAGGTGTGCCGTGGCTAGTCAAGAGACTGAATCTGGTAGATGCCTGGCGAGCTTTAAACCCCACAGAAAAAGAGTTTACATGCCTTTCAATGGTGCATAATTCTTGGTCACGTATAGATTATGTCTTGGTTGCTTCCCTACTATTCCCCAATATTCGCCAAGCCACCATCGAGCCGATTTCTATCTCGGATCATGGATTGGTCTGGGTTGAATTGGCTTATACAGTGGAAAAATCTTCCCCTCCTTTATGGAAATTCCCTTCGCATCTAGCGAAATCTGACAAATTTAAAAGTAAATGCGAAGACATCTGGGAGAATTTTCGACTGGATAACTCAATACATGAAATAGAGAATCCTTCTCTTTTCTGGCAAACCGCCAAAACAGTTTTAAGAGGCGAAGTGATCTTTTACTACTCACATCTTAAGAGATCGCTTAACCAAACGTACCTGGAAGCCCAAAGCAACCTATCATCGGCATATCAGTCTTTCAAAATAAAACCCTCTCTGGAAACCAGAACAGCTTATATTTTGGCTAAAACTACCTTTAATGACATTTTACATCTAGCGGGGGAAAAGTATCAGTTTAATGTTAGTTACAAATTTCACCGCTTTGGAAACAAAGCAGGTAAACTCCTCACCTCACTATTGCAGGGATCCAGGAAGCCAATGATGGTCCATCCCTTACAAAAACCGGATAGCTCCCGTACCTACTCTAATGCCCAGATTGCGGCCATTATGCGTGAATATTACGTATCCTTATACTCCTCTCCTGATCAGGGAGATGCACTTACCCCACATGATATATACCCCCCCCATTTCTGGGATAACCTCCCATTACCCCAAGTACCAGAGACAATGATTTCCTCCTTAACTTCTCCTATTACTCTTTCTGAAATCCTAACAACTATAAAAAGGCTTAAACCTTGCAAAGCCCCAGGCCCAGATGGCTACACAAACAAATTTTATAAATTTATGTCCCATAAGATTGGCCCTCCCTTGCAGGCGGTTTTTAACAAAATCATGACCGAGGGGATTCTTCCTGATAGGTTCACTGACGCAGTGATCAAGGTGTTACCCAAAGCTGGCAGAGACCTCTCCTTACCGGGCTCCTATAGGCCTATTTCATTATTAAATGTAGATTTTCAAATTTTTACATCTATCCTCACGCAGAGACTAAAGTCAGTCATGCCTATACTTATCCACAAAGACCAAACAGGTTTTATAAATGGTCGACATTCGGTAGTGAATCTTAGGAGGGTCCTCTCGGTCATCCAACATGCCAATTCTTCTACTACCTCCCCCCCGGCGCTTATCTTATTGATAGACGCAGAAAAGGCCTTCGACCTTTTATTATGGCCCTACCTCTTCCAAATATTGCACAGATTTGGCTTCCCTGATTCCTTCATTTCTGTTATCCGTACATTATATTCTGCACCATCTTCCTCCATTTCTTGCAACGGTCTTCTTTCAGCTGCCTTTGTTTTACAGAGGGGAACGAGACAAGGCTGTCCACTTTCCCCACTCCTTTTTGATCTATCAATTGAGCCTCTTGCTATAGCTGTTCGTAATTCTCCACACATACATGGTATCACCATTGGACCGCAAGTTTTGAAAATAGCACTATTTGCGGATGACACACTTTTGTTTTTATCAAATCCAGAACAATCACTACCGTCCCTATTACAATTGATTCACTCCTTTGGAAAATTGGCAGGTTACAGAATTAACGTTAATAAATCGGAACTTCTGCTTCTGGGTAATTTAACACCTTCTATATTGTCCCATCCTGACATCCCATCCTTTAAAGTAACCCTTTCCCATTTCAAATATTTAGGTATTAACATTTGCTCTGATCTCCTTAATCTTTATAAAATTAACTACTCTCCTCTTATAGAGAACCTGGCCCTCAAGATGGATTCCTGGATGGATTTACCATTATCTCTCCTGGGGAGGTTAGAAGTGATAAAATGTATTATTTTCCCCAAATTATTTTATTTAATGCAAATGCTTCCTATTTCATTGACACGTAAAGATATCCTCAGACTTGAAGCACTTTTTTCTAAGTTTCTTTGGCGAGGCAAAAGACCGCGCATAGCCAAACAGAAACTAAAATCCCCTAAAGCAAACGGCGGCTTTGCTGCTCCTGATATTCAAGCATATTCCTTAGCTGTCCACTTCCGCTATATTGTTGATTGGCTCCATGCAACATCCCACTATGTTGATTACGACCTCGACTTAGCAATATTCTCTCCATACGCCCCTAGTGCACTAATACTTTCACATCACTCCCAGATACCTTCCCAATTAAAGAACCATATACTATTTAAAGACACTTCCCATGCTTGGTTAACCATCAACAAAAAATGTCAACGAGATCCTTATTTCTCTAAATTTATCCCGTTGTGGGGTAACCCAGCTTTTCAGCCCTCGCTGCACAATGCTACGTACTCCCTCTGGAAAGAAAAAGGTCTTGATTCCTTTCACAAGGTGTTTGACCCAGGAGGAGTCCTGTACTCCTTCTCTGCTCTATGCCAGAAATTTGATTTGTCTCCTCGCCACTTGTATATGTATTTCCAGGTGCGTCACTTTGTACTCTCTTATGATGTCTTGACTCATGCAAAAACTTCCTCTAAGGATTACCCTGCTTCCCAAGATATTGATGCTCTTCTGCATTCCTCCCAGATACGTCCATTTAAGATAAAGTATCTCTATGCCATTTTGATATCTTGCCTTCCCACCGCGCAATGGGATAATTTACTGCTAAAATGGAAAGACGACATCCCTGCTTTAGTCACCATTTCTGATATCACACAACCTTGTGAAAAATCACTGAAATTTTTGTCGTCAGCTTACTTCCAAGAAGTCCACCTGCGATTTTTGCACAGAGCATACATTTCACCCGCACAACGATCTCATATGTTAGCCGCCGAATCCGGTGATTGCCTTAAATGTGGGAAAGCCTCTGCTTCTTTTATACATTGCGTGTGGGAATGCAGAAAAATCAGAAAATTCTGGTGTAAACTTTTTATCTATATTAACAGTCTATTCTTATTAAACATTGCACCAGATCAGCTAGCCTGTCTCACATTAAACTTTACAAACTGGCAGATCACTGCTGGACATATCCCTCTCCTCAGCGTGATCCTCACACTTGGAAAAAAATGTATACTGATTAGATGGGTTAAACGCTCCGCTCCTTCCCTTGCGGAAGTCAAGCAAAAACTTTTGCAATTATTGTATTATGATAGAAAAACGGTTCTAACTTCTCCATTCTTTACTACGCGAAAGTTTTGTCGCAAATGGAGCCCATTCATAGACACGCTGCCCACACCTACCAAACAACATATCTTGGAAACCTTGGACTGCTCTATGTTATCTTATGAATCATTTGTAAATGCTCGAGTATATTATGTGAACTGGTTAACGTTGCATTACAAATATCATAATAACTCTTTTTTCCCTGGCACTAGTATGATGTGATAAGGAGTGTTATGGGCAGGCCCTAACACTCACCCTCAGCCAGTCTTATCTTCCCCTCCTCCCATCTCTGTTACCCTTCTGTGTTCCCCCCCCCCCCCCGCATATATATTACATGTATAATACACAGTATTCCCATGTTGTATGTATATTTCCTTTTGCGTTTTTTGTATTTGCATGTATATGTTTGAAAACCCTTCAATAAACATATTTAAAAAAAAAAAAAAAGAACAAGAAAGAAAAAAAGGCAGTAACAACTAACTGTCTAATAATATAGTCTCAATACTAAGCTCCAGGTTTAAAGGTGAAACCGGTGAGAACACTGTGAAACGGAGCAGTAGCGGCACGAGGTGGCATAGGATGTATCTCACCCGGCATGCCACATCTGGAACGGTCAACCCTCCTGCAGGAAACAAGAAGGTCCGGTTTGCAGGGCAGTAGAGAAGAATGTCGTCAGGTAGTGGAGGAGTCCTGGCAAGCGGATAGAGTTTTTAAAGCTTTCTTCTGAGAACTACGTACAACTTGCCATGACGCACCGCCCCCCGCAGGTTGGGGCGGGAGCAGATCAGGGAGGGTGAAGTCCCAATCCAGAATCTTCAGGGGTGGGAGACCGAGACCGCAGCAGAAAGTGGTAAGGTCGGAGGGAGTATGCAGGGTGTGGATCTTTCCCGAGGCGGAGACCTACAGGCTGAAAGGGAAACCCCATTGGTATTTCAGTTGTTGTTTGCGGAGTTCCTCCGTAAGGGGTCAGAGGGTCTTTCTTTGTTGAAGCGTATGCCAGGAGAGATCCTGGAAGATGGAAATTGGGTCGCCATTAAAGTCCAGGCCATCCAGGCGGCGCGATTTACTCATAATTTCCTCTTTCTGAGAGTAGTAATGCAATCGACATATGACGTCCCGAGGTCGGTCGGAGGAGAGCCCTCTCGGTTTAAGGGCACGGTGAGCTCTATCAAAGGTTATGCTGTTAGCCGGGTCCTTACCCAGAACTGCGTTGAATATTTTCGTCAGGGCATCCTCTAAGTCTGTCTGGGGGACGTCCTCGGAATACCTCTCACCCGGACATTGTTTCTCCTACCTCTATTGTCCAAATCCAACACACGGGACCGCAGCGACCGGATTTCCTCTGATTGAGCCTTGATAACATCCGTTAGGGACCCCATAAAGACATCTGCAGAGTCACGATGGTCCTCCAGTGCGGTCACCCTATCAGAGAGCTGCGAGATATAATGTTTGATAGATGCCAACTCCCTGCGCATAGTGTCCTGGAGATCCTGCTTCGTTGGAAGCGTTTTCATAAACTTCAAGATGTCTTGAAGAGCAGTATCGTTGTGAGCGTGTGGGGCGGGTTGCTCCATCGCTAATGGAGAGGCCGGAGAGGCGGAATGGCAGGAAGAGGGGCTTGAGGGGGACAGATCTCCCGAAGGCATTGCTGGAGTGGGTTGTAGGAATGATCTCATTCCCGGCTGGGTCGCGGTCTCCCTAGAGTTCGTAGTATTACTTTTCTTTTTCCCGGATCTGACCATGATGGGAGGAGGACAGATGATTAAACGATAGCATGTGATATAGAGACTTTATGCAAAGGTACTGCTCGATACGCTGTGAAGTGCCTACAGCATGGTGACTCCCAGTGGAATGGCACTAGCACCCCATTAATCAAATTTCATCCATTAAGGCAACAAGCACACAATGGGCATCGTTTTCCGCATCCCCGGAGAGGAGAGGGCGGACGTTGGACATCCGTGCCGCCGGCTCCCAGTAGGCGTCCCGAGACAATTTGCAAATTCTGTCAGGCAGGTATAAAGGCAATATAATCACAGATATAAGTCCATGTATCTGGAAGAGCCACTAGGAGGAGCTCCAACCCAATACATATACTTCATAAGCCAACTCCACTGTGTAATGGGGGCATAATCAGCAGTAAATATTAAATGCACAAGAACAAGAACTGTACCAGACTCACTGATGATAAATATGATATATAGCCCTCCAATATCTCCTCCCCAAACAGCAATGCAGAATGAAGAGGGAGTATCAGCAGTAGAGGGAGCAATGGAGAGGGCTCACCCAGTCACCAGTCTGGCTCCAGGCTGCAGCAAGCGTCCTCCATGTGCAGAGGGAAGATGGCCGTCCAGGGTTGGATCTGAGGAGGGAGGCTGAAGCAGGCAACGGTCCCGCGCCTCTGTGCACCCCAGGAGCAGGTAGGCCTTAGGTTACACTCAGGGACGGCCCCAGGATCGTGCGCCGGGATCCCCCGACGGGTGCTGCAGCAGCGTCACGTGCCGGGTTCGGAGCTTGGAGCCACGGCCGCCGCCGGATGAGGCCGTGCAGGCCGCGGGGATGGTGTAATCAGCTCACCAGATTGCCGGGCGGCTCCTGTGGTCCCAGGTAAGGGGTGGAAGCAAGGTCCCGGCTCACAAGCAGCGCCGTCTCAGGGAGGAGAGATCCCGCCGTTGATGCAGCACTTCTGGCGTCGTGGGACGGGCTGGTAAATCGAGGCCCCGGCTGTGAAAGGCGAGCAGGCCACAACCCGCAGGGACCGTGAAAACAGTCCCCCGGCTCCGTGAACTATCCCACCCCCCAACTGGGGTACTGGCCGACCAGGAGAGTCGACGTAGGGCTGCTGGGCACTGTATTGCTGATCAGCTTAGGCTTTATCTCGGGAGCCTCTGCACAGCACGTCCGTCCTGGTTGTTCACCAAGCCACGCCCCCGCTTTTTCTTTTTATAACTATGGGGGGCACATTTTTTTATATCAATGGGATGGGGGGGGGGGCGCATTTTTAAATCTCGCACTGGGAGCCAAATTGGCTAGAAACGGCCCTGAGAGGCACACAGCTGACAACCTCTTATGGAAACTGAGGCACATCATCTCAGAATGGCTTACCCCAATTGGACTCTCCTGGGGATTTGTGATATCGGGCAACGCCACCAATATTCTGCGTGCATTACTTCTGGGCAAATTCCATCACGTCCCATGTTTTGCACATACAATTAATTTGGTGGTGCAGAATTTTTTCTAAAATGAGAGGGGTGTGCAGGAGATGCTGTCGGTGGCCTGAAAAATTGTGTGCCACTTTTGGCATTCTGCCACTGTGTGCCAAAGACTGGAGCGCCAGCAAACACTACTGAACCTGCCCCGCCATCAACTGAAGAAAGAGGTGGTAACGAGGTGGAATTCAACACTCTATATGCTTCAGAGGGTGGAGGAGCAGCAAAAGGCCATTCAAGCTTATACATCCACCTACGATACACAGTGGGGCAAAAAAGTATTTGGACAGCTGCCGATTGTGCAAGTTGACCCACTTAAAGAGATGATAGAGCTCTGTAATTACCATCATAGGTACACTTCAACTGTGAGAGACAGATTCTGAAAAAAAAACAGGAATTCACATGGGGGGTCATTCTGCCACTGCGTGCGAAAGACTGGAGCGCCAGCAAACACTCCTGAACCTGCCCCGCCATCAACTGAAGCAAGAGGTGGTAACGAGGTGGAATTCAACACTCTATATGCTTCAGAGGATGGAGAAGCAGCAAAAGGCCATTCAAGCCTATACATCCACCTACGATATAGGCAAAGGAGGGGTAATGCACCTAACTCAAGCGCAGTGGAGAATGATTTCCGTCTTGTGCAAGGTTCTCCAACCCTTCAGACTTGCCGCACGTGAAGTCAGTTCAGACACTGCCAGCTCGAATCAGGTCATTCCCTTCATCAGGCTTTTGCAGAAGCAGCTGGATAAATTGAAGGAGGAGCTAAGACGGAGCGATTCCGCAAAGTATGTGGGACTTGTGGATGGAGCCCTTCATTCGCTTTGCCAGGATTCAAGGGTGGTCAATCTGTTGAAATCAGAGCGCTACATTTTGGCCACTGTGCTCGATCCTAGGTTTAAAGCCTACGTTGTATCTCTCTTCCAGCAGACACAAGTGTGCAGAGGTGCAAAGACCTGCTGGTTAGTAAATTGTCAACTCAAGCGGAACGTGACCCATCAACAGCTCCTCCTTCAATTTCTCCCACCACTGGGGCTGCGAGGAAAAGGATAACATTTCCTAGCCCACCCGCTGGGGGTGATGCGATCAACTCTGAATTATCCCCTATATCCCTGCACTACATCACTATGCTACTTGCCACACTGCATTTCTGCACTATGGGGATCATTCCAAGTTGATCGCTAGCTGCCGTTGTTCGCAGCACAGCGATTAGGCTAAAAATCAGCATTTCTGCGCATGCGTATGCACCGCAATGCGCACGCACGACGTACCGGTACAAAGTCCTTTGTGGTTTTAAACAGGTTCTAGCAACGTTTTCATTCGCACTGGCGACCGCAAGAAGATTGACAGGAAGGGGACGTTTCTGGGTGTCAACTGACCGTTTTCAGGGAGTGCTTAGAAAAACACAGGCGTGCCAGGGAAAACACAGGCGTGGCTGGGCGAACGCTGGGCGGGTGTGTGACGTCAAAAGCCAACCCTCCAACGTTAGAATCATTGCACACGAAGAGTAAGTACAGGGCTGGTCATGTTTTGCACAAAATGTTTTTGCAGGCGCTCTGCTGCACAGGTGTTTGCACTTCTGCAAAGCGAAAACACTCCCCAGTGGGCGGCGACAATGCATTTGCACGGCTGCTAAAAACTGCTAGCGAGTGAACAACTCAAAATGACCACCTATATCTACCACCCCAAATCTCACCACACTACATCACTATGCAACCTCCTCACACTATATCACTGCACTATATCATTGCACTAAGGGGGTCAATCCGAGTTGATCGCACGTAGCAACATTTTGCTGCCCGTGTGATCAACTAGACCTGTGGGGGAGGGTTTTTTTGCATAGCAAGGCTGCGAACGCTTGTGCAGCCCTGCTATGCAAAAAAAGTTTTGTGTAGATTAGAACTAGACCAGGGTAAGAGTTATGAACCCTGCGCGATGAATCCAGCATTGCAGATACCGGAATTGACGTCAGACTGCCTGCGTTCACTGCACCACTCCCAGAAAACGGTCAGTTGACGCCCCGGAATGCCTTCCTGCTGTCAATCTTCTTGTGATCGCATCAGCGATCGCTTTCTTCGGTCTTCTCGTCGCTGGACAACGACGTGCCTGCGCATTGTGGCCACCGCGCATGCGCAGAAATGACCCGTTCGCACCGCTGCAAAAAACAGCAGCGTGTGAACGGGTCGGAATGACCCCCTATATCACTTCACTACCTCCCCACACTCATACCTCCTATCTTTCTTTTTCTTGAAAGCGAGACACACGTACGGCGAAGCCGCGCACGCTCCCGAAACAGGGACATGGCCTATACAAAGGGGTGTGTCTTCCCGGTGATGCTGCAATTGTAAGCCACGCCTCCCTTGTACATCACTGAAAGGGGCATGCCCAGCGCTGGCATGCCCCCTCTCCTTCTGTCACTCCTGAATAGAAGCTATGTGCATGCGCACAGCGTCTATTCACCGCTGCTCTGCTATGCAGAGCAGTGAATACAGGAGCCTCCCAACTGCTCCCCCCCCCCCCCCCCACCGTGGGACACTGCTGCCAACGGATGGGACAGCAGGACAGTCCCAAAAAAACGGGACAGTTGGGAAGTATGCCCACACTACAACCCAGCATGATACATAACCAACCTGCATCCCAACATTGCATCACTGATGGTCAGTGCATATGTGTGGCACGTTAGTGCATACAGTATGTGTGGTATGTCAGTGCATATGTGTAGTAATTATCATGTGGGGGTTAGGTGAGACAGGCATAAAGCACATAAGACACACCAGTGTAACACATAACCTCCTCTTCTGAACCCACCCCGATTACCTTGGATCTGTGCTGAAGAACCTGTTCCACAGTATCCAGGGGCAGAAGGTGAGTGGGTCTCTGTGGTGATATTTAAAGAAGGAGTGTGGGTGTTGGAGATGGCATGAGAGGGTGCCCAGCATGTGAGGGGTGGCTGACTTATTCTGGAAAGAACCCAAAGGCAAAGGCTTCTGCAGCTGTGGAGCAGGGGTAGCTGACAGCAGTGGGCATGAGGGGCTCCTCTGGGGACAGATGGTTGTGCTTGGTAAAGCAGTCGTGGGCGGTCTTTTACTCACCATCTACCACCATAGAGGGCAGGATGTACTAAATGAACTACTGCCTGGCCACCTTGTTTTCGGTGCGGAGGGTAATGCCAGCTTTTGTTAGCATTACCTTATATAAGTTCATAGGCTTCTTTCCGCAGCCATCCTGAAAGATCCGACTCCCGTACACTGGACCACCAACATCGCAGGGGACCTCTGTCGTCGCATTGCGATACTAATCGCATATGTTAATACATATGCGATTAACATCGCTGCGATGACCAGAGATGGGCGGTGATGTATGTTAATACATCCCGCCCAGAGAGAGATCAGTGCTGTACCAGGGTGAGAGTGCCTGCTCCTTGCTTTATACACATTGATGCCCACAAATTGTTAGGGTCTCCTGCTCTGTGCTGCCACGTCGTCATGGCAACCGGGAGACAAGTGCTAGCGGAGTAACCTGAGCGTAGCTGATACTCCGGTTCGGGTCTTTTGCTGTGCAGTGGTTACAGGCTCTGTGCACGGCAGGGGATCCGGTGCTGGTTTTTGTGCTCACAGTCTGTGAGGTCTGATTGGGGCGTGGACAGCACCTGCTATATAAACCCTCTTCTCAGGTTAGGCAGATGCTGCTGAATCTTTGTTGGTTAGTCAGTTCCTGAAAGCTAGCTAGTACTGTGTAAACTTTATATTTGTTTGTTGCTTACTGCAAATAGGCCTTGGGATTTGGTATTACACTCTGCCAATCCAGACCTAGCAGTAAGACTGGAGTCAGTCGTTTAACCTGCTGGGGTTCTTTTGCTACTCTGTGAACCTAGCAAATTTGCGGCTGTATTCTCAGACTTGCCTGCCAAAATCCTTTCTCACTGTGCAAGGTGTTCAGGTGTCAGTTTAGTGGCAGTAAGCTGAACCAGTGCACTGCAAGTGAGGACTAGGATTGTGGAGACTCTCCTTGTGTCTATTATTCCATCTCTGACCAAGGAGTTTACTGCCACACCCGTTGGTAACCCTTTAGGGTTTTGCTGTTGCCCTTAGCAACAGCATTTCGGGTTCTCTACGTATTAAATCACAACATCTCGCTTCTTTCCATCTGAGCATTCCTAATACTAGGGAGACACCCAGTTTCTTAGCCTTTGGGCTTCTCTGTTCACTTTGTGTTTATTTTGTTACCCTATCACCTTCTATGTATGTAATGTCATATTCCCCAGTCTGTCTGTGAGTTCATTTGTTTTGCATCCCTCTCCGTTCAGACACCAGTACATTCCTGCTGGCACTGGTGTGCATAACATATTCAGCAGCCAAATACTCCTGTTGAAATTTTGTGGGAATATGGAGCATACCCCTCAAAATACTTTGCAACAGGTGGTCGATCAGGTGCAGGTCCTGACTCGACAATTTAATGATTTGTCCATTAAAATGCACACCTCGCAGGCCGCTGGCGGAGCTCCCGCAGCAGCAGTGCCTTCAGGGGTTAAGGAGCCGAAAGTAAATCTCCCGTTTTTCTGGAGATCGCTCGCAGTTCTTCTGTTTCAAGGAGAGCTGCAAGCTATATTTCCAGCTTAGGCCTCAGTCTTCTGGGTCAGAGATTCAGCGGGTGGGCATAGTGATTTCCTTGCTACAAGGAGACCCACAGGTCTGGGCATATGGGTTGCAGCCTGACTGTCCGTCGCTTAAAGGTGTTGATGCTTTTTTTACGGCACTGGGCATGTTGTATGATGACCCTGACAAGACGGCCTCAGCTGAGGCTCAGATTTCGATCCTTAAACAAGGGCGAAGGCCAGTTGAGGTTTATTGTACGGAGTTTCGGAGGTTGGCCCATGATACCCAGTGGAATGACCCAGCCCTGAGACACCAGTACCGAAGAGGTCTTTCTAACCAGTTAAAAGACCAACTGGTACAATATCCCTTGCCTGATAGCTTGGATCAGCTCATGCAGTTATCCATTCGGGTGGATAGACGGCTGAGAGAGCGCAGGCTTGAAACGGAGACCGAGGTTTCCTTCTTTCCCAAGGGAACCTCAGACTCTGAGGAATTTTCCGAGGAGCCTATGCAGATTGGGGCTACCCGCCTCTCCTCGCGTGAGAAGACGCGGAGGAGACAGCAGGGGTTATGTTTGTACTGTGGGAATAAAGGTCATGTGGTAGTATCATTCCAGAAAAGCCGGAAAACTTCAGGGCCTGAGGGTGATGGGAAATATCCTGTCAGGCCAGAAGTCAGAATTTCCCAAAAAGACTTTTATCATTCCGGTGACCTTGAAGATCCTCGGTCAAACTGTCAAGACTGAGGCCTTTGTGGACAGTGGGGCCGACGGGATTTTTATGGACCGCCAATTCGCCCTGAAACACTCTGTTCCCTTAGTACCCTTGGCATCGGAAATTGAGATTTGTGGGTTAAACGGGGAACCATTATCCCAGGGTAAAATTACCTCTTGCACTAGCCAGATTTCTTTGTTTATTGGAGCCACACACTCTGAAAAATTGTCCTTTTATGTGACTGTCTGTACTTTTGCCCCATTGGTGTTGGGGTTACCCTGGTTAAGGGCCCACAAGCCTCAATTTGACTGGGTCTCTGGGGAGATTCTTAGTTGGGGTACTGATTGTTTCAGGAGTTGCTTGAGCCTTCCAGTCAGGCTTTCACAGCTAAGTTTGCCAGGATTGCCAGGATGTTATGCAGATTTTGCGGACGTGTTCTCCAAAAGAGTTGCAGAGGTACTACCTCCCCATCGCCCCTATGACTGTGCCATTGATTTGTTGCCGAATGCTAAGCTTCCCAAGAGCAGGTTGTACTCCCTGTCACGTCCTGAGACTCAGGCTATGGCAGAGTACATTCAGGAGAACTTGGCTAAGGGATTTATCAGACCTTCACAGTCTCCAGTTGGGTCGGGGTTCTTCTTCGTGGGTAAAAAGGACGGTTCGTTGCGACCCTGCATCGACTTCAGGGAATTGAACCGTATCACGATTAAAAACTCATACCCACTGCCTCTCATTTCGGTCTTGTTTGACCAGCTTCGTACTGCCACCATTTTTTCTAAGATTGACCTACGCGGTGCGTACAATCTAATCCGAATAAGAGAGGGGGATGAATGGAAGACTGCCTTTAATACCCACTCAGGGCATTATGAATATTTGGTGATGCCTTTTGGGCTCTGTAATGCCCCGGCAGTCTTCCAGGACTTCATGAACGATGTGCTCAGGGAATATTTGGATAGATTCTTAGTTGTATACTTAGATGACATCCTAATCTTCTCCCATTCCCTGGAGGAACATCGGAAGCATGTACGCTTAGTCCTCCAGAAACTCAGAGACCACCGGCTTGGGGCGAAGCTGGAGAAGTGCGACTTTGAAGTTCAGCAAATCGCATTTCTAGGATATATTATCTCCCCAGAAGGTTTCCAAATGGAGGGTTCCAAGGTACAGGCAGTCCTGGATTGGGTGCAGCCCACTAGTTTGAAGGCGCTTCAGCGTTTTCTGGGCTTTGCGAATTTTTATAGACGATTTATCGCTGGATTTTCGTCTATAGTGGCGCCCTTGGTGGCACTCACTAAGAAAGGGGCGGATGTTGCTCACTGGTCTTGTGAGGCCAAAGCGGCTTTTGCCCGTCCCAAAAGGGCATTTGTCTCGGCCAAGGTGCTGCGACACCCAGATCCAGAGCGTCCTTTTGTGGTGGAGGTGGATGCCTCTGAGATGGGTATTGGGGCAGTGCTCTCTCAGATGGGGGTGTCTGATAATCGCCATCATCCCTGTGCTTACTTTTCCCGTAAATTTTCGCCTGCCGAGATGAATTATGACGTGGGTAACCGGGAATTGTTGGCTATTAAGGATGCACTCGAGGAGTGGAGACACTGGCTTGAGGGGGCTAAGTTTGTGGTCTCAATTCTCACCGACCATAAGAATTTGGCATATTTAGAGTCAGCGAAGCGCCTCAATGCCAGGCAGGCACGATGGGCTTTGTTTTTTGCTCGCTTTAATTTTTTTATAACATATCGCCCTGGGTCAAAAAACATCAAGGCTGATGCGCAATCGCAGAGTTTTGCTCCAATCCAGGAGACCACCGAGGAGCCATTGCCCATTGTGTCCCCATCATGTATTAAAGTGGGCATTACCCAGGACCTCTTGTCATTAGTCCTTAGAGCACAGGAGCAGGCTCCTCCAGACCTTCCGGTAGGTCTTTTGTTTGTGCCTCCTAGGTTAAGACAGCGAGTGTTCCTGGAATTCCATGCCAAGAAGTTGGCAGGTCACCCGGGTATTGCCAGAACTCGGGAGTTGCTATCTAGGGCGGTGTGGTGGCCCTCGGTGGCTAGGGATGTGGATCAGTGGGTTCGGGCATGTGACATCTGTGCCCGAAATAAGACTCCTAGAGGGGTTCATGTTGACCCATTACATCCACTCTCTGTTCCATCTAAGCCATGGACCCACATTTCAATGGATTTTGTGGTGGACTTGCCCAAATCCTCAGGGATGACAGCCATCTGGGTTGTCGTTGACAGGTTTTCGAAGATGGCGCACTTCGTTCCATTGGTTGGGCTGCCATCGGCCAGACGCCTGTCTGAATTATTTATGCTGCATGTTGTGCGCCTCCACGGGTTGCCACTTGATGTGGTCTCTGACCGCGGATCCCAGTTTGTGGCCAAATTCTGGAGGGCATTTTGTTCCGATCTCCAGATTTCTGTCAGCTTGTCGTCAGGCTACCATCCGCAGTCTAATGGGCAGACTGAAAGGGTGAACCAGTCCTTGGAGCAGTTCCTCAGGTGTTATGTCTCCAAGTGTCAGACTGACTGGGTTGCTCATCTGTCCATGGCGGAGTTTGCCTATAACAACGCTGCTCACTCTGCTACAGGGATCTCTCCCTTCCTTTGTGTGTATGGGCATCATTCTAAGGCCAATTCTTTTGACCCCCAGGACTCCACGCCTGGTGGTTCCTCTGTGGTTTCGGTCCTTAGAGGTATTTGGAGGAAAGTGAAGAAAGCCCTTGTGTCTGTGTCATTAGTGACCAAAAGGGTTTTTGATAAGCGGAAAAGACCCTGCAGCTTCAAATTAGGAGACTTCGTCTGGTTGTCTACCAAGAATTTGAAGTTGAGACAGCCATCTCATAAGTTTTGCCCCCGGTTCATCGGTCCTTATAAGATCACTAGGGTTATCAATCCGGTGGCATTTCAGTTAGATCTACCCCATTCTTTGGGTATCAATAAAACATTTCATTGTTCCCTTTTAAAACGGGCGATTAGTAATCCTTCTTCCAGTGGAAGACCTTCCCCTCTTCTGATACGTGGCCAGAGGGAGTTTGTTGTTGAAAGGATTCTTGACTCCAAGATGGTTCGGGGTCGGCTGTCATTTTTGGTGCACTGGAAGGGGTATGGCCCGGAGGAGCGGTCGTGGGTGCGCAGTTGTGATCTTCATGCCCCCAGACTGTTACGCTCTTTCTTCTCGCAGTTCCCCGATAAACCCGGTGGTAGGGGTTCTTTGACCCCTCGTCAGAGGGGGGGTACTGTTAGGGTCTCCTGCTCTGTGCTGCCACGTCGTCATGGCAACCGGGAGACAAGTGCTAGTGGAGTAACCTGAGCGTAGCTGATACTCTGGTTCGGGTCTTTTGCTGTGCAGTGGTTACAGGCTCTGTGCACGGCAGGGGATCCGGTGCTGGTTTTTGTGCTCACAGTCTGTGAGGTCTGAGTGGGGCGTGGACAGCACCTGCTATATAAACCCTCTTCTCAGGTTAGGCAGATGCTGCTGAATCTTTGTTGGTTAGTCAGTTCCTGAAAGCTAGCTAGTACTGTGTAAACTTTGTATTTGTTTGTTGCTTACTGCAAATAGGCCTTGGGATTTGGTATTACACTCTGCCAATCCAGACCTAGCAGTAAGACTGGAGTCAGTCGTTTAACCTGCTGGGGTTCTTTTGCTACTCTGTGAACCTACCAAATTTGCGGCTGTATTCTCAGACTTGCCTGCCAAAATCCTTTCTCACTGTGCAAGGTGTTCAGGTGTCAGTTTAGTGGCAGTAAGCTGAACCAGTGCACTGCAAGTGAGGACTAGGATTGTGGAGACTCTCCTTGTGTCTATTATTCCATCTCTGACCAAGGAGTTTACTGCCACACCCGTTGGTAACCCTTTAGGGTTTTGCTGTTGCCCTTAGCAACAGTATTTCGGGTTCTCTACGTATTAAAACACAACATCTCGCTTCTTTCCATCTGAGCATTCCTAATACTAGGGAGACACCCAGTTTCTTAGCCTTTGGGCTTCTCTGTTCACTTTGTGTTTATTTTGTTACCCTATCACCTTCTATGTATGTAATGTCATATTCCCCAGTCTGTCTGTGAGTTCATTTGTTTTGCATCGCTCTCCGTTCAGACACCAGTACATTCCTTCTGGCACTGGTGTGCATAACACAAATGAAGGTGACCTGCAGGTGGCAGAGGCTGCTTCCAGGCAAGGAGGAGAAGGATAAAACTCACTGGCACTCAAACTGGGCAGGGAACCAACTCGCTGCCGGTGTTAGGAGCTGCATGCTGCAGCAGATCCCTTAAACTAAGCTTCAGTATCTCTGTGCCCACAAGGAACAGCAGCAGCTCCATCAGGCCATCCCAGCTCTCTGTCTTATAAAAAATAATAATAATAATAATAATAATTAGGGACAGCCGCGGCAATGGATAGGCATGCGTGTTTGGTGCTCTTGGCTTTGGGGTTGTTTCTACTGGTACTCAGAAAACACTGCAACCCCTCATCTCTAGTAAATATACATTATTTTTTGTGGCTGGGAGGTGTGTGAGATTTCCTGTCTGTGAGGACAGGAAAAAATGTTTTTCCTGTCAACACTGGCTGCATTGCAGGGGAGCCTGTGGGCCTATTTTCAATGGGGGGTCTGGATCTACAGCTCCATCCTCCCCATTGTTAATCCGGCCCTGTGCATCCCCATCTGATCAGTATGTAATACAGACCTGATCGCTGCTGTGCATTTTCGCACAGAGGACGATCAGGTCTGAACTGTGCAGGCGCCGCAGTGCGCCGGTGCATGCCAGAGATGCGATCTGTATCTCAGCCCACCGATCGCCTCTGCCTGATTGACAGGCAGAGGCGTTCGCTGGGCAGGAGGGGACGGGCTGGCGGCGTTGGGCCGCCGTTTTGGGAGCACGGTCCGGGTGGGGGGCAGGCCGCGGTGGCTGCCTGATGTCACATTCAGCTGCTGCGACTTGGAGAGCGATGGGTAGCTCCCTGTCAGCGCAAAGTAGCTGCGCTAGTAGGGAGCTACTCTTCAGGTACAAAAGTATTGCAGCCGTGCAATGCATTTGTACCTGTGCAGGGGGAAGGCAGAGCCAGACATGGGGGGTGGACTAGCCCTGTGCTGGGCATCCCCCACGTCTGTGAAAGTGATCGTAGATGTGCTAAATTTAGCACATCTACGATTAAGTCTGAATTACCCCAACAGTCCTTTCTGTCCATTATACTGTATAATGTATCCCCATCTAATCAGTATGTAATATAGTCCTTTCTGTCCATTTAAAAATGCATCCCCATCTGATCAGTACAGTATGTAATACAAAGATGTCTCAGCTGCATTATCCCCTCACATAATAGGCCAGTGAGGATTTAGGCTCCACCCCTTGCTGTTCCTCTGGAGGAGCCCTCACCCTCTTCTTCTGTCATTCCCATCGACTCAATTGCAGTGTTCCTCTTCTTGTAAAAATGCTTAATGTACCTGTGCACTGACCTGATTGGTGCCCTAAGTTCCACCTTTTAGAACTGATCTACATACAGTTGGTTTGTAATTCATATCCGATTCTTTCTCAATTCATATCTGTATCCTCTAGGTTGCCAGATTATGCCTTTAGTTTCCGTACCCCTATCCCCCTCTACTTTCCGTGCTCCAAATAAAGTACTTTGCATGTTCAATCAAAACATTTCTCAGGGAGCTGCTGGAAATATATTGTAGCTAAATCAAGATAGTAATGTGGACATACAGTACATCTACGACTCAATTACCCATTCTGCCGATCCTATCTGCCATTCTGGGGACTCCGATTGCTGATTTGCAGGGCTGCTTAGTAGAGATGAGCGGGTTCGGTTCCTCGGAATCCGAACCCCCCCGAACTTCAGCCTTTTTACACGGGTCCGAGGCAGACTCGGATCTTCCCGCCTTGCTCGGTTAACCCGAGCGCGCCCGAACGTCATCATCCCGCTGTCGGATTCTCGCGAGACTCGGAATCTATATAAGGAGCAGCGCGTCGCCGCCATTTTCACACGTGCATTGAGATTGATAGGGAGAGGACGTGGCTGGCGTCCTCTCCGTTAGAATAGATAGAGACACTTGAGTTGATTTACTACTAACTTAGTAATTTTGGGGAGCATTAGGAGTACTCAGAGTGCAGAGTTTTGCTGATAGTTACTAGTGACCACCACCAGTTTTATTTATTATTTAATATAATCCGTTCTCTGCCTGAAAAAAAACGATACACACACAGTCACATACCATATCTGTGCTCAGCCTCAGTGTGCTGCATGATAATATCATCTATGTATATCTGACTGTGCTGAGTGCTCACTGCTCACACAGCTGAATTGTAGGGGAGACTGGGGTGCAGTTATAGCAGGAGTACAGTGCACACTTTTGCTGCCAGTGTGACTGACCAGGGACCACCAGTATATTGTCTGCCTGAAAAAGTTAAACACTCCTGTGGTGTTTTTTTTTTTATTCTATAAACGCATTCTGCTGACAGTGTCCAGCAGGTCCGTCATTCATTATATTATATAAATATTTACCTGCAGTAGTGTTATATTTTTTTTGTTCATCTCTATCATCTTTATCATCTCTATATTAGCAGACGCAGTACGGTAGTCCACGGCTGTGGCTACCTCTGTGTCGTCAGTGCTCATCCATAATTGTATACCTACCTGTGGTGGGGTTTTTTTTTCTATCTTCTTCATACTAGTAGTTTAGGAGTCTGCTGACAGTGTCCAGCAGGTCCGTCATTATATTATATATACCTGCAGTAGTGATATATATATATTTTTTATATCATTATCATCTCTATACTAGCAGACGCAGTACGGTAGTCCACGGCTGTAGCTACCTCTGTGTCGTCAGTGCTCGTCCATAATTGTATACCTACCTGTGGTGGGGTTTTTTTTTCTATCTTCTTCATACTAGTAGTTTAGGAGTCTGCTGACAGTGTCCAGCAGGTCCGTCATTATATTATATATACCTGCAGTAGTGATATATATATATTTTTTATATCATTATCATCTCTATACTAGCAGACGCAGTACGGTAGTCCACGGCTGTAGCTACCTCTGTGTCATCAGTGCTCGTCCATAATTGTATACTTACCTGTGGTAGGGTTATTTTTTCTATCTTCTTCATACTAGTAGTAGGAGTCTGCTGACAGTGTCCAGCAGGTCCGTCATTATATTATATATACCTGCAGTAGTGATATATATATTTTTTTTATATCATTATCATCTCTATACTAGCAGACGCAGTACGGTAGTCCACGGCTGTAGCTACCTCTGTGTCGTCAGTCACTCGTCATCCATAAGTATACTAGTATCCATCCATCTCCATTGTTTACCTGAGGTGCCTTTTAGTTGTGCCTATTAAAATATGGAGAACAAAAATGTTGAGGTTCCAAAAATAGGGAAAGATCAAGATCCACTTCCACCTCGTGCTGAAGCTTGCTGCCACTAGTCATGGCCGAGATGATGAAATTCCATCAACGTCGTCTGCCAAGGCCGATGCCCAATGTCATAGTACAGAGCATGTAAAATCCAAAACACAAAATATCAGTAAAGAAAGGACTCAAAAATCTAAAATAAAATCGTCGGAGGAGAAGCGTAAACTTGCCAATATGCCATTTACCACACGGAGTGGCAAGGAACGGCTGAGGCCCTGGCCTATGTTCATGGCTAGTGGTTCAGCTTCACATGAGGATGGAAGCACTCAGCCTCTCGCTAGAAAAATGAAAAGACTTAAGCTGGCAAAAGCACAGCAAAGAACTGTGCGTTCTTCGAAATCACAAATCCACAAGGAGAGTCCAATTGTGTCGGTTGCGATGCCTGACCTTCCCAACACTGGACGTGAAGAGCATGCACCTTCCACCATTTGCACGCCCCCTGCAAGTGCTGGAAGGAGCACCCGCAGTCCAGTTCCTGATAGTCAGATTGAAGATGTCAGTGTTGAAGTACACCAGGATGAGGAGGATATGGGTGTTGCTGGCGCTGGGGAGGAAATTGACAAGGAGGATTCTGATGGTGAGGTGGTTTGTTTAAGTCAGGCACCCGGGGAGACACCTGTTGTCCGTGGGAGGAATATGGCCATTGACATGCCTGGTGAAAATACAAAAAAAATCAGCTCTTCGGTGTGGAAGTATTTCAACAGAAATGCGGACAACAGGTGTCAAGCCGTGTGTTGCCTTTGTCAAGCTGTAATAAGTAGGGGTAAGGACGTTAACCACCTCGGAACATCCTCCCTTATACGTCACCTGCAGCGCATTCATCATAAGTCAGTGACAAGTTCAAAAACTTTGGGCGACAGCGGAAGCAGTCCACTGACCAGTAAATCCCTTCCTCTTGTAACCAAGCTCACGCAAACCACCCCACCAACTCCCTCAGTGTCAATTTCCTCCTTCCCCAGGAATGCCAATAGTCCTGAAGGCCATGTCACTGGCAATTCTGACGAGTCCTCTCCTGCCTGGGATTCCTCCGATGCATCCTTGAGTGTAACGCCTACTGCTGCTGGCGCTGCTGTTGTTGCTGCTGGGAGTCGATGGTCATCCCAGAGGGGAAGTCGTAAGACCACTTTTACTACTTCCACCAAGCAATTGACTGTCCAACAGTCATTTGCGAGGAAGATTAAATATCACAGCAGTCATCCTGCTGCAAAGCGGATAACTGAGGCCTTGGCATCCTGGGCGGTGAGAAACGTGGTTCCGGTATCCATCATTACTGCAGAGCCAACTATAGACTTGTTTGAGGTACTGTGTCCCCGGTACCAAATACCATCTAGGTTCCATTTCTCTAGGCAGGCGATACCGAAAATGTACACAGACCTCAGAAAAAGACTCACCAGTGTCCTAAAAAATGCAGTTGTACCCAATGTCCACTTAACCACGGACATGTGGACAAGTGGAGCAGGGCAGACTCAGGACTATATGATTGTGACAGCCCACTGGGTAGATGTATTGACTCCCGCCGCAAGAACAGCAGCGGCGGCACCAGTAGCAGCATCTCGCAAACGCCAACTCTTTCCTAGGCAGGCTACGCTTTGTATCACCGCTTTCCAGAATACGCACACAGCTGAAAACCTTTTACGGCAACTGAGGAAGATCATCGCAGAATGGCTTACCCCAATTGGACTCTCCTGTGGATTTGTGGCATCGGACAACGCCAGCAATATTGTGTGTGCATTAAATCTGGGCAAATTCCAGCACGTCCCATGTTTTGCACATACCTTGAATTTGGTGGTGCAGAATTATTTAAAAAACGACAGGGGCGTGCAAGAGATCCTGTCGGTGGCCAGAAGAATTGCGGGACACTTTCGGCGTACAGGCACCACGTACAGAAGACTAGAGCAACACCAAAAACGCCTGAACCTGCCCTGCCATCATCTGAAGCAAGAAGTGGTAACGAGGTGGAATTCAACCCTCTATATGCTTCAGAGGTTGGAGGAGAAGCAAAAGGCCATTCAAGCCTATACAACTGACCACGATATAGGAGGTGGAATGCACCTGTCTCAAGCGCAGTGGAGAATGATTTCAACGTTGTGAAAGGTTCTGCAACCTTTTGAACTTGCCACACGTGAAGTCAGTTCAGACACTGCCAGCCTGAGTCAGGTCATTCCCCTCATCAGGCTTTTGCAGAAGAAGCTGGAGACATTGAAGGAGGAGCTAACACAGAGCGATTCCGCTAGGTATGTGGGACTTGTGGATGGAGCCCTTAATTCACTTAACAAGGATTCACGGGTGGTCAATCTGTTGAAATCAGAGCACTACATTTTGGCCACCGTGCTCGATCCTAGATTTAAAACCTACGTTGTATCTCTCTTTCCGGCAAACAGAAGTCTGCAGGGGTTCAAAGAACTGCTGGTGAGAAAATTGTCAAGTCAAGCGGAACGCGACCTGTCAACATCTCCTCCTTCACATTCTCCCGCAACTGGGGGTGTGAGGAAAAGGCTCAGAATTCCGAGCCCACCCGCTGGCGGTGATGCAGGGCAGTCTGGAGCGACTGCTGATGCTGACATCTGGTCCGGACTGAAGGACCTGCCAACGATTACGGACATGTCGTCTACTGTCACTGCATATGATTCTCTCACCATTGAAAGAATGGTGGAGGATTATATGAGTGACCGCATCCAAGTAGGCACGTCAGACAGTCCGTACGTATACTGGCAGGAAAAAGAGGCAATTTGGAGGCCCTTGCACAAACTGGCTTTATTCTACCTAAGTTGCCCTCCCACAAGTGTGTACTCCGAAAGAGTGTTTAGTGCCGCCGCTCACCTTGTCAGCAATCGGCGTACGAGGTTACTTCCAGAAAATGTGGAGAAGATGATGTTCATCAAAATGAATTATAATCAATTCCTCCGTGGAGACATTCACCAGCAGCAATTGCCTCCACAAAGTACACAGGGAGCTGTGATGGTGGATTCCAGTGGGGACGAATTGATAATCTGTGAGGAGGGGGATGTACACGGTGATGAATCGGAGGATGATGATGAGGTGGACATCTTGCCTCTGTAGAGCCAGTTTGTGCAAGGAGAGATTAATTGCTTCTTTTTTGGTGGGGGTCCAAACCAACCCGTCATTTCAGTCACAGTCGTGTGGCAGACCCTGTCACTGAAATGATGGGTTGGTTAAAGTGTGCATGTCCTGTTTATACAACATAAGGGTGGGTGGGAGGGCCCAAGGACAATTCCATCTTGCACCTCTTTTTTCTTTCATTTTTCTTTGCGTCATGTGCTGTTTGGGGAGTGTTTTTTGGAAGGGCCATCCTGCGTGACACTGCAGTGCCACTCCTAGATGGGCCAGGTGTTTGTGTCGGCCACTAGGGTTGCTTATCTTAGTCACACAGCTACCTCATTGCGCCTCTTTTTTTCTTCTTTGCGTCATGTGCTGTTTGGGGAGTATTTTTTGGAAGGGCCATCCTGCGTGACACTGCAGTGCCACTCCTAGATGGGCCAGGTGTTTGTGTCGGCCACTAGGGTCACTTATCTTAGTCACACAGCTACCTCATTGCGCCTCTTTTTTTTCTTCTTTGCGTCATGTGCTGTTTGGGGAATATTTTTTGGAAGGGCCATCCGGCCTGACACTGCAGTGCCACTCCTAGATGGGCCAGGTGTTTGTGTCAGCCACTAGTGTCGCTTAGCTTACTCACACAGCTACCTCATTGCGCCTCTTTTTTTCTTTGCGTCATGTGCTGTTTGGGGGGTGTTTTTTGGAAGGGCCATCCTGCGTGACACTGCAGTACCACTCCTAGATGGGCCAGGTGTTTGTGTCGGCCACTTGGGTCGCTGAGCTTAGTCATCCAGCGACCTCGGTGCAAATTTTAGGACTAAAAATAATATTGTGAGGTGTGAGGTGTTCAGAATAGACTGAAAATGAGTGGAAATTATGGTTATTGAGGTTAATAATACTGTGGGATCAAAATGACCCCCAAATTCTATGATTTAAGCTGTTTTTTAGGGTTTTTTGAAAAAAACACCCGAATCCAAAACACACCCGAATCCGACAAAAAAAAATTCGGTGAGGTTTTGCCAAAACGCGTTCGAACCCAAAACACGGCCACGGAACCGAACCCAAAACCAAAACACAAAACCCGAAAAATTTCCGGTGCACATCTCTACAGTGGAAGTCCCCCTGTGTGGCCACGGTGCCGGGAAAAATGATTTTGACAATTTTTTTAGAGGTTGTGGCCACGCCTCCCCAGGTTTGGTCATGCCCCCTCAGTAACCGGGCTCTTGGCCACTCTTGGCGACCCTGTTTGTGAGCACCTTAAGTCAGGTGTAGGTAAATCCAGTCATGTGTTGTTACTGGGACAAAGAGCCACTAAAAAACATTTTCGGCCAATATCATGTGACAGTGATGGAACTATTGTGACATCTGGAGGAATGGCCGCTACAGGTCATGTAGTCCCAGAACCATCCTGTGGCCACCACTCTGTTGTTCACAGAAGCGAAGGAGGGACTGGCACACAGGCAGTGAAGCTCTGATCCCAATTGCAGTGCCTGGTCTCCCCAAAATGTTGCTGAGGGGTCTGATGTGTTACCCATGTTATGGATGCCTCCACTGACCAGTTAAGCCGCAGATAGGCATCCTTTGCCATATTGCTATAATTGGCAAGGCTGGAGCTTTCCGTGTCTGCTTGAAGTTTCCATTTTAATCAAATTGGAGCACCAAAATGGTCTTGGCCTTACCTGAAATGAGTGTGGCCTAAATTGAAATGGGTGTGGCTTGTTTGGTTGGATCGGGTGTAGTTTGGCCTAAACCTCGGGTGGATCAGGGTTGTGGTTTCTCTCCCAATATTCTAAACAGGAATGTTAGCAGGTGTGCATTGCCCTGATATAAATGGCCTCTAAAATATAACTTGCTTCAGTCATATGAAAATGTCTCACGTGTTCCGTATAATGGATTAATGCTATGTATTTCAGGAGAATCCAAGTATGTTAACATCTCTGAAGTATGTCTGGTCCATTGGTACAGACATGTATGTGTGTAACATGTAAACATTTTTCACTTGTGTCACAACACGGCTCCCAAACTGGATTAATAACAGTAAGAGAAAATCAATGATATGAACACAAAAGTATAATACGTGTGTAAGGTAACGGTAATATAACAATATACAAAGCAGAAAACTTTGGAGTAGAAGCTCAGATACCATGGGGTAAATTTACTAAGGTCCCGATTTTGACCGAGATGCCGTTTTTTCTTCAAAGTGTCATCTCGGTAATTTACTAAACTCAAATCACGGCAGAGATGAGGGCATTCGTATTTTTTTGGAAGTAGTTGTAAAAAAATACGAATGAATACACCATCGGTCAAAATACGCCAGCAAATTAGTAGAACTCGGTAATTTACTAAAAAGTGCAAATCTCCAAAGAGGAAAACACTGCCGTGAAAAATTACAAATCGCAAAAAAGTGCTAAAAAAAAGCAGACCTGCTTTTTATATTCGTGATTGCATAGGCATGCAGGGATCCATGAGATCCGTGCATGTCTATCAGTGGGAAGGGGTGGGAAAGTGTTTTTTTTCCAAAAAAAAAATTGCGTGGGGTCCCCCCTCCTAAGCATAACCAGCCTCGGGCTCTTTGAGCTGAGCCTGGTTGCAGAAATATGGGGAAAAAATTGACAGGGGTTCCCCCATATTTAAGCAACCAGCATCGGGCTCTGCGCCTGGTCCTGGTTCCAAAAATACGGGGGACAAAAAGAGTAGGGGTCCCCCGTATTTTTAAAACCAGCACCGGGCTCCACTAGCTGGACAGATAATGCCACAGCCGGGGGTCACTTTTATATAGTGCCCTGCGGCCGTGGCATCAAAAATCCAACTAGTCACCCCTGGCCGGGGTACCCTGGGGGAGTGGGGACCCCTTCAATCAAGGGGTCCCCCCCCCAGCCACCCAAGGGCCAGGGGTGAAGCCCGAGGCTGTCCCCCCCCATCCAATGGGCTGCGGATGGGGGGGCTGATAGCCTTTGTTGTAAATGAAAAGATATTGTTTTTAGTAGCAGTACTACAAGTCCCAGCAAGCCTCCCCCGCATGCTGGTACTTGGAGAACCACAAGTACCAGCATGCGGTGGAAAAACGGGCCCGCTGGTACCTGTAGTACTATTACTAAAAAAATACCCAAATAAACACAAGACACACACACCTTGAAAGTAAAGATTTATTACATACATGCACACAAACATACATACATACTTACCTTATGTTCACACGCAGGTCGGTCCTCTTGTCCAGTAGAATCCATGGGGTACCTGTAGAAAAAATTATACTCACAAAATCCAGTGTAGATCGGTCCTCTTCAAATCCATTTGTAATCCAGGTACTTGATTAAAATAAAAAAACGGACTCACGAGCCACGAACTGAAAGAGGCCCCATGTTTTCACATGGGACTCCTTTCCCCGAATGCCAGAAACCCACTCTGACTTCTGTCTAAGTGGGTTTCTTCAGCCAATCAGGGAGCGCCACGTTGTAGCACTCTCCTGATCGGCTGTGTGCTCCTGTACTGAGTGACAGGCGGCACACGGCAGTGTTACAATGTAGCGCCTATGCGCTCCATTGTAACCAATGGTGGGAACTTTCTGCCCTGCGGTTGACCTAAAGTGACGTCACCGCTGAGCAGAAAGTTCCCAGCATTGGTTACAATGGAGCGCATAGGCGCTACATTGTAACACTGCCGTGTGCCGCCTGTCATTCAGGACAGGAGCACACAGCCGATCAGGAGAGTGCTACAACGTGGCGCTCCCTGATTGGCTGAAGAAACCCACTTAGACAGAAGTCAGAGTGGGTTTCTGGCATTCGGGGAAAGGAGTCCCATGTGAAAACATGGGGCCAGAGCCGGCGCAAACCGCTCAGCAGAGTCTGCAAAGCAGGGAGGCGCTGGCCAAGAGAGGCGCTCTCCCTGCTCTGAGACTCCGCTGCTGTGCGCTGCTGCTGCCGGCTGCCACAGCAACAAGAGGCTCGAGTCCAGTCCACCAGCTGATCTTCCCTCCCTCCTCCTACCAGCAGAACACGCAGGGGGGGGGTTTCACTCCATCGTCCGCACAGGCTGGCCACTTTCACTTTCTATTCCACGTCCTGGCTGCAGCCTGCTTGTGATTTATGACATGAAGCTGTTCTCCGTTCTTCCTGCGCTCCAGCCCTCCCCCTCTACAACATGCTGATGCAGGGGCTTGAGTGTGGTCAGAGCAGGCCGAGTTTAACTCTTTGAAACCTGTTTTCTAATGTATTGAAGAATGCTGCTGCTGTAAGTGTGTGCTTTCTATATTTTTTTTTTACCAGAGCTCTATCTATCTAGGGGGTGGGGGGAAGAGAGCAATTATTATATGTATAAGTGGCACTGAAACTGTGGGCATGTGTATAAGTAGCACACACGTATATGTGTAACTGTATACGTGACACTGATACCGTGGGCATTATTGTGTGTAAGCGGCACTGATATCATGGGCATTATTCATACTTGCCTACCTGACCCTCTCCATGAGGGAGAAAATGCTCTGCTCCTGGACTTTCCTGGTAATGTATGATTGCCATCACCTGTGGTGAAACACCTTTCTTATCAATTACCTAACTCAGCACAGGTGATGGCAATCATACATAGAGATGAGCGGGTTCGGTTCCTCTGAATCCGAACCCGCCCGAACTTCAGGTTTTTTACACGGCTAACCCGAGCGCGCCCGAACGTCATCATCACGCTGTCGGATTCTCGCGAGGCTCGGATTCTATCGCGAGACTCGGATTCTATATAAGGAGCCGCGCGTCGCCGCCATTTTCACACGTGCATTGAGAGTCATAGGGAGAGGACGTGGCTGGTGTCCTCTCCGTTTAGAGAAGAGAGAGACACAGTATTTTCGGGGAGCATTATTAGGAGGAGTACTACTGTATACTAGAGATGAGCGCCTGAAATTTTTCGGGTTTTGTGTTTTGGTTTTGGGTTCGGTTCCGCGGCCGTGTTTTTGGTTCGACCGCGTTTTGGCAAAACCTCACCGAAATTTTTTTGTCGGATTCGGGTGTGTTTTGGATTCGGGTGTTTTTTTCAAAAAACACTAAAAAACAGCTTAAATCATAGAATTTGGGGGTCATTTTGATCCCATATTATTATTAACCTCAAAAACCATAATTTCCACTCATTTTCAGTCTATTCTGAATACCTCACACCTCACAATATTATTTTTAGTCCTAAAATTTGCACCAAGGTCGCTGGATGACTAAGCTAAGCGACACTAGTGGCCGACACAAACACCTGGCCCATCTAGGAGTGGCACTGCAGTGTCCCGCAGGATGTCCCTTCCAAAAAACCCTCCCCAATCAGCACATGACGCAAAGAAAAAAAGAGGCGCAATGAGGTAGCTGACTGTGTGAGTAAGATAAGCGACCCTAGTGGCCGACACAAACACCGGGCCCATTTAGGAGTGGCACTGCAGTGTCACGCAGGATGTCCCTTCCAAAAAACCCTCCCCAATCAGCACATGACGCAAAGAAAAAAAGAGGCGCAATGAGGTAGCTGACTGTGTGAGTAAGATTAGCGACCCTAGTGGCCGACACAAACACCGGGCCCATTTAGGAGTGGCACTGCAGTGTCACGCAGGATGTCCCTTCCAAAAAACCCTCCCCAATCAGCACATGACGCAAAGAAAAAAAGAGGCGCAATGAGGTAGCTGACTGTGTGAGTAAGATTAGCGACCCTAGTGGCCGACACAAACACCGGGCCCATTTAGGAGTGGCACTGCAGTGTCACGCAGGATGTCCCTTCCAAAAAACCCTCCCCAATCAGCACATGACGCAAAGAAAAAAAGAGGCGCAATGAGGTAGCTGACTGTGTGAGTAAGATTAGCGACCCTAGTGGCCGACACAAACACCGGGCCCATTTAGGAGTGGCACTGCAGTGTCACGCAGGATGTCCCTTCCAAAAAACCCTCCCCAATCAGCACATGACGCAAAGAAAAAAAGAGGCGCAATGAGGTAGCTGACTGTGTGAGTAAGATTAGCGACCCTAGTGGCCGACACAAACACCGGGCCCATTTAGGAGTGGCACTGCAGTGTCACGCAGGATGTCCCTTCCAAAAAACCCTCCCCAATCAGCACATGACGCAAAGAAAAAAAGAGGCGCAATGAGGTAGCTGACTGTGTGACTAAGATTAGCGACCCTAGTGGCCGACACAAACACCGGGCCCATTTAGGAGTGGCACTGCAGTGTCACGCAGGATGTCCCTTCCAAAAAACCCTCCCCAATCAGCACATGACGCAAAGAAAAAAAGAGGCGCAATGAGGTAGCTGACTGTGTGAGTAAGATTAGCGACCCTAGTGGCCGACACAAACACCGGGCCCATTTAGGAGTGGCACTGCAGTGTCACGCAGGATGTCCCTTCCAAAAAACCCTCCCCAATCAGCACATGACGCAAAGAAAAAAAGAGGCGCAATGAGGTAGCTGACTGTGTGAGTAAGATTAGCGACCCTAGTGGCCGACACAAACACCGGGCCCATTTAGGAGTGGCACTGCAGTGTCACGCAGGATGTCCCTTCCAAAAAACCCTCCCCAATCAGCACATGACGCAAAGAAAAAAAGAGGCGCAATGAGGTAGCTGACTGTGTGAGTAAGATTAGCGACCCTAGTGGCCGACACAAACACCGGGCCCATTTAGGAGTGGCACTGCAGTGTCACGCAGGATGTCCCTTCCAAAAAACCCTCCCCAATCAGCACATGACGCAAAGAAAAAAAGAGGCGCAATGAGGTAGCTGACTGTGTGAGTAAGATTAGCGACCCTAGTGGCCGACACAAACACCGGGCCCATTTAGGAGTGGCACTGCAGTGTCACGCAGGATGTCCCTTCCAAAAAACCCTCCCCAAACAGCACATGACGCAAAGAAAAATAAAAGAAAAAAGAGGTGCAAGATGGAATTGTCCTTGGGCCCTCCCACCCACCCTTATGTTGTATAAACAAAACAGGACATGCACACTTTAACCAACCCATCATTTCAGTGACAGGGTCTGCCACACGACTGTGACTGATATGACGGGTTGGTTTGGACCCCCCCAAAAAAGAAGCAATTAATCTCTCCTTGCACAAACTGGCTCTACAGAGGCAAGATGTCCACCTCATCATCACCCTCCGATATATCACCGTGTACATCCCCCTCCTCACAGATTATCAATTCGTCCCCACTGGAATCCACCATCTCAGCTCCCTGTGTACTTTGTGGAGGCAATTGCTGCTGGTCAATGTCTCCGCGGAGGAATTGATTATAATTCATTTTAATGAACATCATCTTCTCCACATTTTCTGGATGTAACCTCGTACGCCGATTGCTGACAAGGTGAGCGGCGGCACTAAACACTCTTTCGGAGTACACACTTGTGGGAGGGCAACTTAGGTAGAATAAAGCCAGTTTGTGCAATGGCCTCCAAATTGCCTCTTTTTCCTGCCAGTATAAGTATGGACTGTGTGACGTGCCTACTTGGATGCGGTCACTCATATAATCCTCCACCATTCTTTCAATGGTGAGAGAATCATATGCAGTGACAGTAGACGACATGTCCGTAATCGTTGTCAGGTCCTTCAGTCCGGACCAGATGTCAGCATCAGCAGTCGCTCCAGACTGCCCTGCATCACCGCCAGCGGGTGGGCTCGGAATTCTGAGCCTTTTCCTCACACCACCAGTTGCGGGAGAATGTGAAGGAGGAGATGTTGACAGGTCGCGTTCCGCTTGACTTGACAATTTTCTCACCAGCAGGTCTTTCAACCCCAGCAGACTTGTGTCTGCCGGAAAGAGAGATCCAAGGTAGGCTTTAAATCTAGGATCGAGCACGGTGGCCAAAATGTAGTGCTCTGATTTCAACAGATTGACCACCCGTGAATCCTTGTTAAGCGAATTAAGGGCTCCATCCACAAGTCCCACATGCCTAGCGGAATCGCTCCGTGTTAGCTCCTCCTTCAATGTCTCCAGCTTCTTCTGCAAAAGCCTGATGAGGGGAATGACCTGACTCAGGCTGGCAGTGTCTGAACTGACTTCACGTGTGGCAAGTTCAAAGGGCATCAGAACCTTGCACAACGTTGAAATCATTCTCCACTGCGCTTGAGACAGGTGCATTCCACCTCCTATATCGTGCTCAATTGTATAGGCTTGAATGGCCTTTTGCTGCTCCTCCAACCTCTGAAGCATATAGAGGGTTGAATTCCACCTCGTTACCACTTCTTGCTTCAGATGATGGCAGGGCAGGTTCAGTAGTTTTTGGTGGTGCTCCAGTCTTCTGTACGTGGTGCCTGTACGCCGAAAGTGTCCCGCAATTTTTCTGGCCACCGACAGCATCTCTTGCACGCCCCTGTCGTTTTTTAAATAATTCTGCACCACCAAATTCAAGGTATGTGCAAAACATGGGACGTGCTGGAATTTGCCCATATTTAATGCACACACAATATTGCTGGCGTTGTCCGATGCCACAAATCCACAGGAGAGTCCAATTGGGGTAAGCCATTCCGCGATGATCTTCCTCAGTTGCCGTAAGAGGTTTTCAGCTGTGTGCGTATTCTGGAAACCGGTGATACAAAGCGTAGCCTGCCTAGGAAAGAGTTGGCGTTTGCGAGATGCTGCTACTGGTGCCGCCGCTGCTGTTCTTGCGGCGGGAGTCCATACATCTACCCAGTGGGCTGTCACAGTCATATAGTCCTGACCCTGCCCTGCTCCACTTGTCCACATGTCCGTGGTTAAGTGGACATTGGGTACAACTGCATTTTTTAGGACACTGGTGAGTCTTTTTCTGACGTCCGTGTACATTCTCGGTATCGCCTGCCTAGAGAAGTGGAACCTAGATGGTATTTGGTAACGGGGGCACACTGCCTCAATAATATGTCTAGTTCCCTGTGAATTAACGGCGGATACCGGACGCACGTCTAACACCAACATAGTTGTCAAGGCCTCAGTTATCCGCTTTGCAGCAGGATGACTGCTATGATATTTCATCTTCCTCGCAAAGGACTGTTGAACAGTCAATTGCTTACTGGAAGTAGTACAAGTGGGCTTACGACTTCCCCTCTGGGATGACCATCGACTCCCAGCAGCAACAACAGCAGCGCCAGCAGCAGTAGGCGTTACACGCAAGGATGCATCGGAGGAATCCCAGGCAGGAGAGGACTCGTCAGAATTGCCAGTGACATTGCCTGCAGGACTATTGGCATTCCTGGGGAAGGAGGAAATTGACACTGAGGGAGTTGGTGGGGTGGTTTGCGTGAGCTTGGTTACAAGAGGAAGGGATTTACTGGTCAGTGGACTGCTTCCGCTGTCACCCAAAGTTTTTGAACTTGTCACTGACTTATTATGAATGCGCTGCAGGTGACGTATAAGGGAGGATGTTCCGAGGTGGTTAACGTCCTTACCCCTACTTATTACAGCTTGACAAAGGGAACACACGGCTTGACACCTGTTGTCCGCATTTCTGTTGAAATAGTTCCACACCGAAGAGCTGATTTTTTTTGGTATTTTCACCAGGCATGTCAACGGCCATATTCCTCCCACGGACAACAGGTGTCTCCCCGGGTGCCTGACTTAAACAAACCACCTCACCATCAGAATCCTCCTGGTCAATTTCCTCCCCAGCGCCAGCAACACCCATATCCTCCTCATCCTGGTGTACTTCAACACTGACATCTTCAATCTGACTATCAGGAACTGGACTGCGGGTGCTCCTTCCAGCACTTGCAGGGGGCGTGCAAATGGTGGAAGGCGCATGCTCTTCACGTCCAGTGTTGGGAAGGTCAGGCATCGCAACCGACACAATTGGACTCTCCTTGTGGATTTGGGATTTCGAAGAATGCACAGTTCTTTGCGGTGCTACTGCTTTTGCCAGCTTGAGTGTTTTCATTTTTCTAGCGAGAGGCTGAGTGCCTCCATCCTCATGTGAAGCTGAACCACTAGCCATGAACATAGGCCAGGGCCTCAGCCGTTCCTTGCCACTCCGTGTGGTAAATGGCATATTGGCAAGTTTACGCTTCTCCTCCGACAATTTTATTTTCGGTTTTGGAGTCCTTTTTTTACTGATATTTGGTGTTTTGGATTTGACATGCTCTGTACTATGACATTGGGCATCGGCCTTGGCAGACGACGTTGCTGGCATTTCATCGTCTCGGCCATGACTAGTGGCAGCAGCTTCAGCACGAGGTGGAAGTGGATCTTGATCTTTCCCTAATTTTGGAACCTCAACATTTTTGTTCTCCATATTTTAATAGGCACAACTAAAAGGCACCTCAGGTAAACAATGGAGATGGATGGATACTAGTATACAATTATGGACGGACTGCCGAGTGCCGACACAGAGGTAGCTACAGCCGTGAACTACCGTACTGTGTCTGCTGCTAATATAGACTGGTTGATAAAGAGATGTCGTAGTATGTATGTATGAAGAAGAAAGAAAAAAAAACCACGGTTAGGTGGTATACAATTATGGACAGACTGCCGAGTGCCGACACAGAGGTAGCCACAGCCGTGAACTACCGTACTGTACTGTGTCTGCTGCTAATATAGACTGGTTGATAAAGAGATGTCGTAGTATGTATGTATGAAGAAGAAAGAAAAAAAAACCACGGGTAGGTGGTATACAATTATGGACGGACTGCCGAGTGCCGACACAGAGGTAGCCACAGCCGTGAACTACCGTACTGTACTGTGTCTGCTGCTAATATAGACTGGTTGATAAAGAGATGTAGTAGTATGTATGTATAAAGAAGAAAGAAAAAAAAACCACGGGTAGGTGGTATACAATTATGGACGGACTGCCGAGTGCCGACACAGAGGTAGCCACAGCCGTGAACTACCGTACTGTACTGTGTCTGCTGCTAATATAGACTGGTTGATAAAGAGATGTCGTAGTATGTATGTATGAAGAAGAAAGAAAAAAAAACCACGGTTAGGTGGTATACAATTATGGACGGACTGCCGAGTGCCGACACAGAGGTAGCCACAGCCGTGAACTACCGTACTGTACTGTGTCTGCTGCTAATATAGACTGGTTGATAAAGAGATGTCGTAGTATGTATGTATAAAGAAGAAAGAAAAAAAAACCACGGTTAGGTGGTATACAATTATGGACGGACTGCCGAGTGCCGACACAGAGGTAGCCACAGCCGTGAACTACCGTACTGTACTGTGTCTGCTGCTAATATAGACTGGTTGATAAAGAGATGTCGTAGTATGTATGTATGAAGAAGAAAGAAAAAAAAACCACGGTTAGGTGGTATACAATTATGGACGGACTGCCGAGTGCCGACACAGAGGTAGCCACAGCCGTGAACTACCGTACTGTACTGTGTCTGCTGCTAATATAGACTGGTTGATAAAGAGATGTCGTAGTATGTATGTATAAAGAAGAAAGAAAAAAAAACCACGGTTAGGTGGTATACAATTATGGACGGACTGCCGAGTGCCGACACAGAGGTAGCCACAGCCGTGAACTACCGTACTGTACTGTGTCTGCTGCTAATATAGACTGGTTGATAAAGAGATGTAGTAGTATGTATGTATAAAGAAGAAAGAAAAAAAACCCACGGGTAGGTGGTATACAATTATGGATGGACTGCCGAGTGCCGACACAGAGGTAGCTACAGCCGTCAACTACCGTACTGTGTCTGCTGCGACTGGATGATAAATAATGATATAAAAAATATATATATATCACTACTGCAGCCGGACAGGTATATATATTATATAATGACGGACCTGCTGGACACTGTCTGTCAGCAGAATGAGTTTTTTATAGAATAAAAAAAAAAACACCACACAAGTGAAGTCACACGACGAGTGTTTAACTTTTTCAGGCAATCACAATATAGTATACTACTAACTATACTGGTGGTCAGTGTGGTCAGGTCACTGGTCAGTCACACTGGCAGTGGCACTCCTGCAGCAAAAGTGTGCACTGTTTAATTTTAATATAATATGTACTCCTGGCTCCTGCTATAACCTATAACTGGCACTGCAGTGCTCCCCAGTCTCCCCCACAATTATAAGCTGTGTGAGCTGAGCACAGTCAGATATATAATATATACATAGATGATGCAGCACACTGGGCTGAGCAGTGCACACAGATATGGTATGTGACTGTCTTGTACTCCTGGCTCCTGCTATAACCTATAACTGGCACTGCAGTGCTCCCCAGTCTCCCCCACAATTATAAGCTGTGTGAGCTGAGCACAGTCAGATATATAATATATACATAGATGATGCAGGCATGCAGCACACTGGGCTGAGCAGTGCACACAGATATGGTATGTGACTGAGTCACTGTGTGTACCGTTTTTTTCAGGCAGAGAACGGATATATTAAATAAAACAACTGCACTGCTGGTGGTCACTGTGGTCAGTCACTAAACTCTGCACTCTCTTCTACAGTATCAGCCTCAGGTCAATCTCTCTCTCTCTCTCCTAATCTAAATGGAGAGGACGCCAGCCACGTCCTCTCCCTATCAATCTCAATGCACGTGTGAAAATGGCGGCGACGCGCGGCTCCTTATATAGAATCCGAGTCTCGCGAGAATCCGACAGCGTCATGATGACGTTCGGGCGCGCTCGGGTTAACCGAGCAAGGCGGGAAGATCCGAGTCGCTCGGACCCGTGAAAAAAAACATGAAGTTCGTGCGGGTTCGGATTCAGAGAAACCGAACCCGCTCATCTCTACTGTATACTACTATACTACTTGCTGAAGTGATATTTATAGATTAGATAGTGTGACTGTAAGTGTATTATCTGACTTGTGGGGGAGACACTGACAGTGGGGAGCAGTTAGAGTCTGAGAGCAGGACTCAGGAGTACATATAACGTACAGTGCACACTTTTGCTGCCAGAGTCAGTGCCACACTGCCATTGTTGTGACCACACTGACCACCAGTATAATAATATATTTTGTGATTGTCTGCTTAGGCCTCGGAGTACTAGTTGCAAGTTGCAACGTGACCTGTCCTGAAGTGACCACCAGTTTAATAATCAATCACCACCAGTTTAATATATATATATATATAATTGTATATAATATATATATATATATAATATTGTATACCACCTACCCGTGGTTTTTTTTTTTTTTATTCTTCTTTATACATACTACTATAGTAGCTTACTGTAGCAGTCTGCGGTGCTGTGCTGACCTGACAGTGTCCAGCAGGTCCGTCATCAGTCATTACATAATAAATATATATAGTACCTGTCCGGCTGCAGTACTAGTGATATTATATTGATTTCATCTCATTATCAATAATTTATCATCCAGTCTAGACTCTATATTAGCAGCAGACACAGTACGTTAGTCCACGGCTGTAGCTACCTCAGTGTCGGCACTCGGCAGTCCATCCATAATTGTATACCACCTACCCGTGGTTTTTTTTTTTCTTTCTTCTTTGTACATACTACTATAGAGTATAGTAGCTTACTGTAGCAGTCTGCGGTGCTGCTGAGCTGACAGTGTCCAGCAGGTCCGTCATCAGTCATCATTACCTAATAAATATATTATCTACCTGTCCGGCCGCAGTACTAGTGATATTATATATACATACATATATATATTGATTTCATCTCATTATCAATCATCCAGTCTATATTAGCAGCAGACACAGTACGTTAGTCCACGGCTGTAGCTACCTCTGTGTCGGCACTCGGCAATCCATCCATAATTGTATACCACCTACCCGTGGTTTTTTTTTTTCTTTCTTCTTTGTACATACTACTATAGAGTATAGTAGCTTACTGTAGCAATCTGCGGTGCTGCTGAGCTGACAGTGTCCAGCAGGTCCGTCATCAGTCATCATTACCTAATAAATATATTATCTACCTGTCCGGCTGCAGTACTAGTGATATTATATATACATACATATATATATATTGATTTCATCTCATTATCAATCATCCAGTCTATATTAGCAGCAGACACAGTACGTTAGTCCACGGCTGTAGCTACCTCTGTGTCGGCACTCGGCAGTCCATCCATAAGTATACTAGTATCCATCCATCTCCATTGTTTACCTGAGGTGCCTTTTAGTTGTGCCTATTAAAATATGGAGAACAAAAATGTTGAGGTTCCAAAATTAGGGAAAGATCAAGATCCACTTCCACCTCGTGCTGAAGCTGCTGCCACTAGTCATGGCCGAGACGATGAAATGCCAGCAACGTCGTCTGCCAAGGCCGATGCCCAATGTCATAGTACAGAGCATGTCAAATCCAAAACACCAAATATCAGTAAAAAAAGGACTCCAAAACCTAAAATAAAATTGTCGGAGGAGAAGCGTAAACTTGCCAATATGCCATTTACCACACGGAGTGGCAAGGAACGGCTGAGGCCCTGGCCTATGTTCATGGCTAGTGGTTCAGCTTCACATGAGGATGGAAGCACTCAGCCTCTCGCTAGAAAACTGAAAAGACTCAAGCTGGCAAAAGCACCGTAAAGAACTGTGCGTTCTTCGAAATCCCAAATCCACAAGGAGAGTCCAATTGTGTCGGTTGCGATGCCTGACCTTCCCAACACTGGACGTGAAGAGCATGCGCCTTCCACCATTTGCACGCCCCCTGCAAGTGCTGGAAGGAGCACCCGCAGTCCAGTTCCTGATAGTCAGATTGAAGATGTCAGTGTTGAAGTACACCAGGATGAGGAGGATATGGGTGTTGCTGGCGCTGGGGAGGAAATTGACAAGGAGGATTCTGATGGTGAGGTGGTTTGTTTAAGTCAGGCACCCGGGGAGACACCTGTTGTCCGTGGGAGGAATATGGCCGTTGACATGCCTGGTGAAAATACCAAAAAAATCAGCTCTTCAGTGTGGAGGTATTTCAACAGAAAAGCGGACAACAGGTGTCAAGCCGTGTGTTGCCTTTGTCAAGCTGTAATAAGTAGGGGTAAGGACGTTAACCACCTCGGAACATCCTCCCTTATACGTCACCTGCAGCGCATTCATAATAAGTCAGTGACAAGTTCAAAAACTTTGGGCGACAGCGGAAGCAGTCCACTGACCAGTAAATCCCTTCCTCTTGTAACCAAGCTCACGCAAACCACCCCACCAACTCCCTCAGTGTCAATTTCCTCCTTCCCCAGGAATGCCAATAGTCCTGCAGGCCATGTCACTGGCAATTCTGACGATTCCTCTCCTGCCTGGGATTCCTCCGATGCATCCTTGCGTGTAACGCCTACTGCTGCTGGCGCTGCTGTTGTTGCTGCTGGGAGTCGATGGTCATCCCAGAGGGGAAGTCGTAAGCCCACTTGTACTACTTCCAGTAAGCAATTGACTGTCCAACAGTCCTTTGCGAGGAAGATGAAATATCACAGCAGTCATCCTGCTGCAAAGCGGATAACTGAGGCCTTGACAACTATGTTGGTGTTAGACGTGCATCCGGTATCCGCCGTTAGTTCACAGGGAACTAGACAATTTATTGAGGCAGTGTGCCCCCGTTACCAAATACCATCTAGGTTCCACTTCTTTAGGCAGGCGATACCGAGAATGTACACGGACGTCAGAAAAAGACTCACCAGTGTCCTAAAAAATGCAGTTGTACCCAATGTCCACTTAACCACGGACATGTGGACAAGTGGAGCAGGGCAGGGTCAGGACTATATGACTGTGACAGCCCACTGGGTAGATGTATGGACTCCCGCCGCAAGAACAGCAGCGGCGGCACCAGTAGCAGCATCTCGCAAACGCCAACTCTTTCCTAGGCAGGCTACGCTTTGTATCACCGCTTTCCAGAATACGCACACAGCTGAAAACCTCTTACGGCAACTGAGGAAGATCATCGCGGAATGGCTTACCCCAATTGGACTCTCCTGTGGATTTGTGGCATCGGACAACGCCAGCAATATTGTGTGTGCATTAAATATGGGCAAATTCCAGCACGTCCCATGTTTTGCACATACCTTGAATTTGGTGGTGCAGAATTTTTTTAAAAACGACAGGGGCGTGCAAGAGATGCTGTCGGTGGCCAGAAGAATTGCGGGACACTTTCGGCGTACAGGCACCACGTACAGAAGACTGGAGCACCACCAAAAACTACTGAACCTGCCCTGCCATCATCTGAAGCAAGAAGTGGTAACGAGGTGGAATTCAACCCTCTATATGCTTCAGAGGTTGGAGGAGCAGCAAAAGGCCATTCAAGCCTATACAATTGAGCACGATATAGGAGGTGGAATGCACCTGTCTCAAGCGCAGTGGAGAATGATTTCAACGTTGTGCAAGGTTCTGATGCCCTTTGAACTTGCCACACGTGAAGTCAGTTCAGACACTGCCAGCCTGAGTCAGGTCATTCCCCTCATCAGGCTTTTGCAGAAGAAGCTGGAGACATTGAAGGAGGAGCTAACACGGAGCGATTCCGCTAGGCATGTGGGACTTGTGGATGGAGCCCTTAATTCGCTTAACAAGGATTCACGGGTGGTCAATCTGTTGAAATCAGAGCACTACATTTTGGCCACCGTGCTCGATCCTAGATTTAAAGCCTACCTTGGATCTCTCTTTCCGGCAGACACAAGTCTGCTGGGGTTGAAAGACCTGCTGGTGAGAAAATTGTCAAGTCAAGCGGAACGCGCTCTGTCAACATCTCCTCCTTCACATTCTCCCGCAACTGGGGGTGCGAGGAAAAGGCTCAGAATTCCGAGCCCACCCGCTGGCGGTGATGCAGGGCAGTCTGGAGCGACTGCTGATGCTGACATCTGGTCCGGACTGAAGGACCTGACAACGATTACGGACATGTCGTCTACTGTCACTGCATATGATTCTCTCACCATTGAAAGAATGGTGGAGGATTATATGAGTGACCGCATCCAAGTAGGCACGTCACACAGTCCGTACTTATACTGGCAGGAAAAAGAGGCAATTTGGAGGCCCTTGCACAAACTGGCTTTATTCTACCTAAGTTGCCCTCCCACAAGTGTGTACTCCGAAAGAGTGTTTAGTGCCGCCGCTCACCTTGTCAGCAATCGGCGTACGAGGTTACATCCAGAAAATGTGGAGAAGATGATGTTCATTAAAATGAATTATAATCAATTCCTCCGTGGAGACATTGACCAGCAGCAATTGCCTCCACAAAGTACACAGGGAGCTGAGATGGTGGATTCCAGTGGGGACGAATTGATAATCTGTGAGGAGGGGGATGTACACGGTGATATATCGGAGGATGATGATGAGGTGGACATCTTGCCTCTGTAGAGCCAGTTTGTGCAAGGAGAGATTAATTGCTTCTTTTTTGGTGGGGGTCCAAACCAACCCGTCATTTCAGTCACAGTCGTGTGGCAGACCCTGTCACTGAAATGATGGGTTGGTTAAAGTGTGCATGTCCTGTTTATACAACATAAGGGTGGGTGGGAGGGCCCAAGGACAATTCCATCTTGCACCTCTTTTTTCTTTAATTTTTCTTTGCGTCATGTGCTGTTTGGGGAGGGTTTTTTGGAAGGGACATCCTGCGTGACACTGCAGTGCCACTCCTAGATGGGCCCGGTGTTTGTGTCGGCCACTAGGGTCACTTATCTTACTCACACAGCTACCTCATTGCGCCTCTTTTTTTCTTTGCGTCATGTGCTGTTTGGGGAGGGTTTTTTGGAAGGGACATCCTGCGTGACACTGCAGTGACACTCCTAGATGGGCCCGGTGTTTGTGTCGGCCACTAGGGTTGCTTATCTTACTCACACAGCTACCTCATTGCGCCTCTTTTTTTCTTTGCGTCATGTGCTGTTTGGGGAGGGTTTTTTGGAAGGGACATCCTGCGTGACACTGCAGTGACACTCCTAGATGGGCCCGGTGTTTGTGTCGGCCACTAGGGTCGCTAATCTTACTCACACAGCTACCTCATTGCGCCTCTTTTTTTCTTTGCGTCATGTGCTGTTTGGGGAGGGTTTTTTGGAAGGGACATCCTGCGTGACACTGCAGTGACACTCCTAGATGGGCCCGGTGTTTGTGTCGGCCACTAGGGTCGCTTATCTTACTCACACAGCTACCTCATTGCGCCTCTTTTTTTCTTTGCGTCATGTGCTGTTTGGGGAGGGTTTTTTGGAAGGGACATCCTGCGTGACACTGCAGTGCCACTCCTAGATGGGCCCGGTGTTTGTGTCGGCCACTAGGGTCGCTTATCTTACTCACACAGCTACCTCATTGCGCCTCTTTTTTTCTTTGCGTCATGTGCTGTTTGGGGAGGGTTTTTTGGAAGGGACATCCTGCGTGACACTGCAGTGACACTCCTAGATGGGCCCGGTGTTTGTGTCGGCCACTAGGGTCGCTTAGCTTAGTCATCCAGCGACCTAGGTGCAAATTTTAGGACTAAAAATAATATTGTGAGGTGTGAGGTATTCAGAATAGACTGAAAATGAGTGTAAATTATGGTTTTTGAGGTTAATAATTCTTTGGGATCAAAATGACCCCCAAATTCTATGATTTAAGCTGTTTTTTAGTGTTTTTTGAAAAAAACACCCGAATCCAAAACACACCCGAATCCGACAAAAAAAATTCGGTGAGGTTTTGCCAAAACGCGGTCGAACCCAAAACACGGCCGCGGAACCGAACCCAAAACCAAAACACAAAACCCGAAAAATTTCCGGCGCTCATCTCTAATCATACATTACCAGGAAAGTCCAGGAACAGAGCATTTTCTCACTCATGGAGAGGGTCAGGTAGGCAAGCATGGCATTATTATGTGTATAAGCGGCACTGATACCGTGGGCATTATTGTGTGTGTAAGCGGCACTGATACCGTGGGCATTATTGTGTGTGTAAGCGGCACTGATACCGTGGGCATTATTGTGTGTGTAAGCGGCACTGATACAGTGGGCATTATTGTGTGTGTAAGCGGCACTGATACCGTGGGCATTATTGTGTGTGTAAGCGGCACTGATACTGTGGGCATTATTGTTTGTATAAGCGGCACTGCTACCGTGGGCATTATTATGTGTAAGCGGCACGGATACTGTGAGCATTATTATGTGTAACTGTATAAGTGGCACTGATACCGTGGGCATTATTATGTGTGTAAGCGGCACTGATACCGTGGGCATTATTTTGTGTGTAAGCGGCACTGATACCGTGGGCATTATTATGTGTAAGCGGCACGGATACTGTGAGCATTATTATGTGTAACTGTATACGTGGCACTGATACCGTGGGCATTATTATGTGTGTAAGCGGCACTGATACCGTGGGCATTATTGTGTGTGTAAGCGGCACTGATACCGTGGGCATTATTGTGTGTGTAAGCGGCACTGATATCGTGGGCATTATTATGTGTATAAGCGGCACTGATACCGTGGGTATTATTATGTGTGTAAGCGGTACTGATACCGTGGGCATTATTGTGTGTGTAAGCGGCACTGATACCGTGGGCATTATTGTGTGTGTAAGCGGCACTGATATCGTGGGCATTATTATGTGTATAAGCGGCACTGATACCGTGGGCATTATTATGTGTAAGCGGCACGGATACTGTGAGCATTATTATGTGTAACTGTATACGTGGCACTGATACCGTGGGCATTATTATGTGCTATCATGGAAATTGTGTATATGGGGCACTACTGTGTAGCATAACGTGAATATGGGGCAGTACTGTGTGACGTAATATGAAATAGGGGCACTACATACTAACGATACTTTTGTGCTACTGTGTGGTGTAATTTGAATTTGGGGTACAATTGTGTGGGCACACCCCTTCCTTGTGAGACCTCACTTGCCTTCAGTGTGTGCTTTCCCTTTATTAAGTATTGGAGAGAGGGCGCAAATTTATAGTTTGCAGGGAGGCGCCAAACACCCTAGCACCGGCCCTGCATGGGGCCCCTTTCAGTTCGTGGCTCGTGTGTCCGTTTTTTTATTTTAATCAAGTACCTGGATTACAAATGGATTTGAAGAGGACCGATCTACACTGGATTTTGTGAGTATAATTTTTTCTACAGGTACCCCATGGATTCTACTGGACAAGAGGACCGACCTGCGTGTGAACATAAGGTAAGTATGTATGTATGTTTGTGTGCATGTATGTAATACATCTTTACTTTCAAGGTGTGTGTGTCTTGTGTTTATTTGGGTATTTTTTTAGTAATAGTACTACAGGTACCAGTGGGCCCGTTTTTCCGCCGCATGCTGGTACTTGTGGTTCTCCAAGTACCAGCATGCGGGGGAGGCTTGCTGGGACTTGTAGTACTGCTACTAAAAACAATATCTTTTCATTTACAACAAAGGCTATCAGCCCCCCCATCCGCAGCCCATTGGATGGGGGGGGGACAGCCTCGGGCTTCACCCCTGGCCCTTGGGTGGCTGGGGGGGGGACCCCTTGATTGAAGGGGTCCCCACTCCCCCAGGGTACCCCGGCCAGGGGTGACTAGTTGGATTTTTGATGCCACGGCCGCAGGGCACTATATAAAAGTGACCCCCGGCTGTGGCATTATCTGTCCAGCTAGTGGAGCCCGGTGCTGGTTTTAAAAATACGGGGGACCCCTACTCTTTTTGTCCCCCGTATTTTTGGAACCAGGACCAGGCGCAGAGCCCGATGCTGGTTGCTTAAATATGGGGGAACCCCTGTCATTTTTTCCCCCATATTTCTGCAACCAGGATCGGCTCAAAGAGCCCGAGGCTGGTTATGCTTAGGAGGGGGGACCCCACGCAATTTTTTTTTTAATTTTACACTGTTTAATTTAAAAAAAAAAAAAAAATGAACCCCAGCACGGATCACACAGATCCGGCCGAGATTCATTTTTAAAAAGTCGGCAGTGTTTTGCTAATCACTGCCGTAAAAATAGAAAAAAAAACACGAATGACATCGACATCGGAACAAAAGAAAAACCCGAATACGACAGCTTAGTAAATTAGTCGTAATCAATTCAAAAAGTTGCAGTTTTACACTTTCGATGTCATTCGTGATTGAACTTTGACCTTTTTCCGAAAATTACGAATGTTAGTAAATTTACCCCCATGACTTAAGAAATGTGAATTTGGAAGTACTATTGCTCTTTCTCTGAACTAGAGGTGTGCACCGGGCCAGTTTTCAGGTTTTGTGTTTTGGTTTTGGATCTGTATCTCCTTCGTGTTTTGGATCTGAATTGGTTTTGCCAAAACCACCCTTGTTGGTTTTGGTTTTGGATCTGTATTGTTTTGAAAAAATCATAAAAACAGCTAAAATTACTTAGAATGTTGGCCTGTTTTTGTTCCTACAGTATTACTAGCCTCAATAACATTCATTTCCACTCATTTCCAGTCAATTTTGACCACCTCACCAACATAGGCCAAAGCTTGGCAAAGCAACAGAGCAGCAGCACAAACACGTGGCCCATCTAGGAGTAGCACTCCAGTGGCAGACAGAGGATGGTAGTTTTAAAAACTAGGCCCCAAAGAGCACATAATGCAAAGAAAAAAAAGAGGTGCAAGATGGAATTGTCTTGGGCCCTCCCACCCACCCTTATGTTGTTTAAACAGGAAATGCACAGTATAATAAACCCATCATTTCAGTGACAGGTGGTCCCCCTGGAAAAAGTGATTGACATAAAGTGAGCATTTCTGGGTGGCAATTGATCGTTTTCATGGAGTGTGCGGAAAAACGCAGGCGTGCCAGGAAAAACGCAGGCGTGGTTGGGCGAATGCTGGGCGGGTTTGTGACGTCAAATCCGGACCTGAATAGTCTGAAGTAGAGATGAGCGGGTTCGGTTCTCGGAGATCCGAACCCCCCGAACTTCACCTATTTTACACGGTTCCGAGGCAGCCTCGGATCTTCCCGCCTTGCTCGGTTAACCCGAACGAGGCCGAACGTCATCATCCCGCTGTCGGATTCTTGTGAGATTCGTATTCTATATAAAGAGCTGCGCGTCGCCGCCATTTTCACTTGTGCATTGGAGATTGAATGGAAAGGACGTGGCTGCGTTCTCTCCCTGAAAAGCTCCGTATCTGTGCTCAGTGTGCTGCAAATATCTGCCTGAAAACGCTCCATATCTATCCTCAGTGTGCTGCAAATATCTGTGCTCAGTGTGCTGCATTTTGGTGACCAGCAGTATACATATAGTACAGTACAGTAGGCCACTGCTGTATCTTGCAGCTCTGTGTCAAGTATACTATCCATATCTATGCTGCATTATTGTGAGCAGCATATAGTAGGACAGTGCAGCATTTTGGTGACCAGCAGTATACATATAGTACAGTACAGTAGGCCATTGCTGTATCTTGCAGCTCTGTGTCAAGTATACTATCCATATCTGTGCTGCATTATTGTGAGCAGTATATAGTAGGACAGTGCAGCATTTTGGTGACCAGCAGTATACATATAGTACAGTACAGTAGGCCATTGCTGTATCTTGCAGCTCTGTGTCAAGTATACTATCCATATCTGTGCTGCATTATTGTGAGCAGTATATAGTAGTACAGTGCAGCATTTTGGTGACCAACAGTATATAGTTGTACAGTACAGTAGGCCATTGCTGTATCTTGCAGCTCTGTGTCACTGCAAGTATCCATATATGTGCTGCATTGTTGTGAGCAGTATATAGTAGGACAGTGCAGCATTGTGGTGACCAGTATACTACAGTACAATAGTTCAGTGCTGTTCTCGCTGCTCAGTGTCAGCTCTCCGTAGTATCATCAGTGCTCAGTAAAATCAGTGCTCAGTATAATCAGTGATTGATCAGTATAATCAGTTCTCAGTATAATCAGTGTGCTGTTAGACGTGCGCCCGTTTTTGCCCATTAGTGCATTGGGATTTAGACAATTGATGAAATTATTGTGTCCCCAGTACAAAATCCCATCTAGATTCCACTTCACTAGGCAGGCGATAGCGAGATTTTACCAATTAATATCAGTGATTTATAATTAATTATTAATTACAGTGATATTGCCAAATGATTCCAGTGATTTTGTAATTTTCTTCCAGTGATTTGGACCAATAATACCATTGATTAGAACGAATAATTCCTGTGATTTTGTCATTTTCTTCCAGTGATTTGGACCAATAATACCATTGATTAGAACAAATAATTCCTGTGATTTTGTCATTTTCTTCCAGTGATTTGGACCAATAATACCATTGATTAGAATGAATTATTCCTGTGATATTGAGGTGTTTGTGTCGCTTAGCTTAGCCATCCAGCGACCACAGTGCACCTCTTTTTCTCTTTTCTTTGCATCGTGTGCTGTTTGGGGACCATTTTTTTAAGTGCCATCCTCTGACACTTCCGTATATGTCCAGTGGTACTGCCATTTGATATAATTCCCGACATTACTGCCATATAATTCCAGTGATTTTGATATTTTCTTCCAGTGATTTGGACCAATAATACCATTGATTAGAACAAATAATTCCTGTAATTTTGTCATTTTCTGCCAGTGATTTGGACCAATAATACCATTGATTAGAACGAATAATTCCTGTGATATTGAGGTGTTTGTCTGTCTGACACTGCAGTGCCACTCCTAGATGGGCCAGGTGTGTGTGCCGCCCTCTTGGGTCGCTTAGCTTAGTCATCCAGCGACCTCGGTGCAAATTTTATGACTAAAAATAGTATTGTGAGGTGTACAGAATAGACTGGAAATGAGTGGAAATTATGGTTATTGAGGTTAATAATACTATAGGATAAAAATTACCCCCAAATTCTATGATTTAAGCTGTTTTTGAGGGGTTTTGGAAAAAAAACACCCGAATCCAAAACACACCTGAATCCGACAAAAAATTTTCAGGGAGGTTTTGCCAAAACGCGTCTGAATCCAAAACACGGCAGCGGAACCGAATCCAAAACCAAAACACAAAACCCGAAAAATTTCAGGTGCACATCTCTAGTCTGAAGTGATCGCAAATGCTGAGTAGGTTTTGAGCTACTCTGAAACTACACAAAAAAATGTTGTAGCCGCTCTGCGATACAACCGTTTGCACTTCTGCTAAGCTAAAATACACTCCCATTGGGTGGCGGCATAGCGTTTGTACGGCTGCTAAGAACTGCTAGCGAGCAATCAACTCGGTATGACCCCCAGTGTCAAGAAGGTGATTAAAAATTAGAGAGGCACACGCAATCAGGAACAACACACTGGCTTTCACCTCCACCCCTATATTGGTGTGGAACAGAAAGGACTTCAACCAAGCAAATATATAATTACCACATTACTGGACATGCTGAAAAACTAGGGGCCAAAACCTCGATATTTGTACCCCCTTCTCCATTATCAGGGATTATGATAATCTCGTATTTAATGCTGGGGTGCAAATAAATTGGTGTATACCATAGGATCAAGATTGGATATTTTCCCTTCCACGGAGTCTGGAGACTTATTTTGTGAAAATCTCGTGGGGTTTTTTTCCTCCATTTTTTTATTGCATTTTTATTTACATATTTTGTGGCAGATGCTTTATTTTCATTTTTCACAGCTCCCAGTTCATGCATGTGAGCATACCTGTGTGTTCCAGTTAAACGTATGTGAGCATACCTGAGTGTCTTTTTTATTTTATTTATATTTTATTTTTAAATAAAGCAGCCCCTTAGGTTTTTTAGCAGTCCCTCATGAGCCCCCACAGCAGCACCGGATCGGGCAAGTTGAGTTCGGGTGGGTTCGGTACAGTCCTAAGCAGGACTGTGCGGTGATTTATTTTTTTTGTGTTTCAGCCCCTGCCCTAGTGGAGGTTACCACTCTAGTCGAACCTCATTTCATATTACAAGTAGGACTGTGGGAGGAAGCAATGCTAACCTCTGTGCCAACAGCAGACATCTTCCTGGCTGTAAGCCACTATGAGACTCCATACAGGGCCCTTATTCAGTAACTGTTTGTGCCTCACAGGAGCTGTAGTGCAATGGAAAGCTGATGTAATGCAAGGTTACTGAAACTCTGTTCTTCTAACAACGCGAGGTCTTACGATAGCCCTACACAGCCCTTATATTGTACAATGATTAAGAAGAAAACATTTACAAAATAAAGGAAAAGAACCCTGTACAACAAATGCACACCTTGTAAATAATCCCAAAATGTGGAACATTAATAATAAATCTAAATTAATGTTCACTAATTGGAGCCATTCTCTTGAGTCCCTAGCATGCAATGATTGAGAAGAACCTCTCTATAATACTGGGTACACAGTGCCCACTAGAAGATATATCTACTAGAGATGAGCGGTTTCAGACAGGGCACCCCTGGAATTATATAGCATCACCTCTGGAGTTATACAGCAGATAGGCAGCACCCCTGGACTTATACAGCAGTTAGGCAGCACCCCTGGATTTATACAGCAAATAGGCAACACCCCTGAACTTATACAGCATAGACAGCACATCTGGAGAATTACACAGCAGACAGGCAACAGCACCCCTGGAATTAAATGGCAGTAGGGCAGCACCCCTGGACTGATGGGGCAGAGGGGCAGAACCCCTGGAATGATGTGGCAGACAAAGAAAAGACATGCAAGATGGAATTGTCATTGGGCCCTCCCACCAACTCTTAAGTTGTATAAACAGAACATGCACACTTTAACAAACCAATCATTTAACGACAGGGTCTGCCTCACGACTGTGGCTGAAATGATTGGTTTGTTTGGGCCTCCACCAAAAAAGAAGCAATTAATCTCTCCTTGAACAAATTGGCTCTACAGAGGCAAGATGTCGTCCTCATCCTCATGCTCCGATTCCTCACCCCCTTCAGTATTTACATCCTCATCCTCATAGAAAAATAATTCCACACCGAAGAGGTGGATTTTTGGTATTTTGCCCAAGCATGACAATGGGCATTTTCATCCCATGGCCGACAACTGTCTCCACCGATGTTTTATTCAAACAAACCACATAACCATCAGAATCCTCATCATCAACTTCCTCCTGAACACCAGCTACACCAATATCCTCCTCAACCTGGCGTACTTCTAAAGTGACATCCTCAATCTCAATATCAGCACTAGCGGTGCTCCTCCCAGCACTTCCAGGGGGAGTACAAATGGTGGTAGGAGTCTCCTCTTCCCATACAGTTTTGGGAAGGTCAGGCCTAGAGATCGCAACCGCGGATACAATTGGACTCCTCTTGGGGATTTGTTATATTTCTGAATGCACAGTTGTTATTTCCTGTGCTTTAACGATCCTTATTTTTTTAAATTTTTCGAGAGGGAGGAGGGCTTCCATCTTTTTGAGAAGCTGAACCACCAGTCATGAATATAGGTCAAAGACTTAGCCTTTCCTTGCCACTTTGTGTTGTGAATGGAATATTGCCAATTTTACATTTCTTAACAGATAATTTCTTTTTTTTTTTGTTATTAATTCTACTTCTTGGATTTTACATGCCCTCTATGATATTGGGCATTGGCCCGAGCAGACGGCGTTGATGGAATCATGACTGGTGGCAGCAGCAGCTTCAGCACTAGTATTAGGAACTGGAAGTGGTTCCTGATCTTTCACTAATTTTTTCTCCAAATTTTTGTTCTCCATTTCACATGAAAACACCCCTTTATTATTACAGCACACGGAACAGTGCCCCTTTATTTTAACAACACACCTGTATTTTTACAGCATACAAGACAGGGCCAGTGTACCTTTATTTTCACAGCACCCCTGTAATTTTACAGCATACAAGACAGGGCCAGTGTACCCTTATTTTCGCAGCACCCCTGTAATTTTACAGCACACAAGACAGGGCCAGTGTACCTTTACAACACCCCTGTATTTTTTACAACATGCAAGACAGAACCAGCTCCCCTGTATTTTTAAAGCATACAGAACAGGGCCTGCACCCCTGTATTTTAACAACACCTCTTTCATATTACATCATACAAGACAGGGCCAGTGCACCTTTACAACACCCCTGTATTTTTTACAGCATACAAGACAGTGCCCCTGTATAGCACAGTGACAGGACAGCAACACCCATGTACAGCACCCCTAACAGCACAGGACACCACAGTGACAGTAAAGCACCCCTAACAGCAGAGGACACCACAGTGACAAGAAAGCACCCCTAACAGCAGAGGACACCACAGTGACAGGCCAGCACACCTAACAGCACACAGGACAGCACCTCTAAACAGCACACACTGACCCCGCCCAATGCCACCACTCACAGAGAGACAGAGGTCTGTCTCCCTTACTCTCCAAGTCCAGAGTGAAAATGGTGGCAACGTATGGCTCGTTATATGGCATCCAAAACCTGCGAGAATCCAACAGCGGGATGATGACATTTTACCTCGGTCTGGGATCTGAGTCTGGCGGGAAGTCCCGAGCTGGATTCAGATCCAGGCTCGGATCGTAAAGTCTGGGGGGGTTCGAATCTCAGAGATCCGAACCTGCTGATCTCTAGTTAAAGTGCTGGTCGGATACAGTGCGGGTTGGATACAATGTAGAATACAGTGTGGTTTGGATACATTGCTGTTTACAGTGTGGGTTATATACAGTGCAGGTATCATACAGTGTGGGTTGTCTACAGTGCAAGATACAGTGCGAGTTGGATACAGTACAAGATACAGTGCAGGTTAGACACAACAATAGTGCACTTACTGTGGCTGGGGGTTCGGTATGATTTACCTACGGACACAATACCAACAGTCATAATCCCGACAGTCATTGACCGGCAGTAAAAATACCAACACAGTCAAAATACCGACATTCATTATGCCAACATGTTCAAAAAGCTGACATAGTCAGAATACCGACATTTGAAATGCCGACATTTCAAAATACCGACATGAGTTTTTCTGTTTTTTTGGGTGTCACTGTCAATGTGGATATAGGTCGACATGGACACCGTGTAAGTGTACTGCGTCCCCTCGCATGGCGTTTTGGGCACGGTGCCTCGCTGTACTCGGCACACTATTATATTCCCCTTCCAGGTCGGCACACTATTATATTCCCCTTCCAGGTCCACTGGGATGGTAAAGCATGAACAAGTCTGTTTTTTGGGCAAAAAGTCCTTAAAAACACATGTCGGTATTTTGACATGTCAGCATTTTAAATGCCGGTATTCTGACTATGTCGGAATTTTGGACATGTCGGTATAATGAATGTCAGTATTTTGACCGTGTCGGTATTTTGATTATCGGTCAATGCCTGTAGGGATTATGACTGTCAGTATTGTGTCCATCGGTAAATCAAGTTCTACACGTGGCTGGGAGTGTCGATGTTGTCCTCAGTGTGGGGCTGTGTGCAGTGCAGGGGTGTCAAATGAAATATAAAGATTGTGATAACTGCGCAAAAGTACAGTATTAGGTTAGCAGCATAAACATTTAAAGAAAAAATCACCAATTTTTCAAAAAATTGCAATACGTAGTAGATCAAATTTAATATTGCGCTTACACTGTACAAAGATGCAAGAGTTTTGAATGCAGGGTTTTCATATGGTCAATGGAATATGTAACCAAATGGGGGGAATGATCCCTTGGATGGTATAGCTATAAAAGAAGGTAAACAATAGTGCAAGTACGCCAATATAAAAAATAATTTCTTTTAATGATCTGTATATTAAACTCACAAACGTAGGTTTTTTGAAAGCATATCATAGTAACGATGGTTCACAATTAGGAAGGGTTTGATGACTTTCAGGCTTCTTTCTTATGATAAGATTAGAGAAGGCTGGAAGATAATAGAAAAAAGTGCAATAGTGCAAATCTGATGTGCAAAATGAACAATTTAATTAGCACCAAATGCACTCACAAACATGAAATTTAAAAGAAGCTTGTAATAAAATGCTGGATGGATGGAGTCACATATACTTATCAAGAGATAAGTCTCGTAGAGGTCCCACAGAGTTCCGGATACTCAAAGGGATTTTCTCAGGGAGATTCCAGTTCCAGTCAATCCAACAGTAGCCACGGCTGCTTAATGCATTTCGAACCAAAGGGTTCTTCCTCAGAAGCGTTTAGTGGCTGATTGAATTTCAGAGGTATATATATACCCCTGTTCATTAGTCTGAACAATCTCAGATGTGTGTTAGTATCACATGTATTCATTAAACCGACCTGCATCAGCATCACAAACAGGAAGCGGCGGTATGCGTTCCACAGCATAGCGCGTCACTTCCTGTCCCGGAAGTCAGGGCTAGTGACGCGACGGACTAGGAAACCACAGGAAATGATGTAGTGCGTTCCATCGTCTGGCGCGTCACTTCCTGATCGACCCGCTGAATGACTAAATACAAAATAAACAATAACAACTTTTGACTGATGTGGTCATGCGTTCCAATAAGAGTCCGTACATCCTGAATTATGCGTTCCAAAGTGCGGAGTGCATTCCAGACGGATAGCTGAGGTGAAATTCAAATGTCTCCAACAACGATTTTTTAAAAGTCCAATGAATCCAAACAAATGATACCCAAAAGAAAATGATGATAATAGTAATTAGCAGAATAAAAAATAAATAAAAAATAGATAATAAACAAATGGCATTTTTTAAAAGACTACGTTAAAAACCACTTCATTTCAAAATCTGTATTCAGACCCTTTGGTTGAAGGGTGCCTAAATTAAAAATCCATCTCATTTCTGACTTTGCCAACCTACTCTCCATATCTCTTGTTTTCCAGGTCGGCTTAATTTGTTGGACCCCCAAAAAGCTTTTTATTTGACACTCTTTCTTATCATAAAAATTCTTAAAATGGTTAGAGAGTGAGTGAGACTCCAAGCCCTTGCGTATATTGTATATATGTTCGGCAAGGCGTGTTTTTAAATTTCTACTTGTCTTGCCGACATAAGCAAGGCCACAAGTACACTCAATGATGTAGATAATATTTTTAGAATGACAGGTAATAAAATCCTGAATGTTGTGGGTTTCACCATTTACAGTAAAGTTGGTAAATTTATTTATTGAACTTTTGACTGTTCGACACATTAGACATTGTCCACACCTATGAAATCCCTTCATTCTAGTGCTGACTCTGGTACCGTCATCTAAAGTGCTTCTAACTAATTTATCTTTAAGAGATGGAGCTTTTCTATATATAAATGTTGGGCCTTCAGGTATTATCTTCCCCAAAACGGGGTCCTTTTTTAAAAGATGCCAATTTTTCTTAAAGATGTTTTCAATATCCTTAAACAAAGGATTATATTGACTTATGAATGCCCAATTGGACTTATTCTCATCAGCACTTATTTGTTTAGGCTTTTGTGTAAGAAGGTCCTCTCTCTTTATATTTCCAACTTTACTTTGTGCCCTGTCAAGTAGTTTCTCTGGATATCCTTTGGATCGGAATCTCTCAGTGGTCTCTTTTATTTGATTCTCACATACTACTGAATCAGTACAATTTCTTTTTATTCTCATATACTGGCTGAAGGGGATACCTTCTAACCAATTATGATGATGGGAACTTTCTCTTTCTATGTAGCTGTTCGAGTCAGTTGCTTTTCTAAAGGTCTTTGTTTTAAAAACACCATTTTCTACATAAATACATAAATCTAAAAAAGCAATTTCTTCCACACTATTATTAAAGGTTAGATGAATATCATAGTCATTTATATTTAATTTATCCGAAAAGGCGGCGAGACTTTCCTCACTGCCATTCCATAAAAACAAAATATCATCGATGTATCTATGCCAGGATACCAGACTCGCCCCCAGATGATCTTCTTTGAAGATTGTGAGTTCTTCCCAATATGCCATATAAAGATTGGCATAGCTGGGGGCGAATCTGGTACCCATGGCAGTGCCCACTTGTTGAAGGTAATAAGTTCCATCGAAATAAAAATAATTATTATCTAAAATAAAAGTAATGCCATCTAAAATAAATTTCTTAGTAGGTTCATCGTAATTACTTTTATTGAGGAAATAGGACACAGCTTGAATGCCCTTTTCTTTGCTAATAATTGTATATAGTGTGCTGACATCAGCACTGCAAATAATGCTTGAGTTTGTATGGGTGAATTCATTAATGACTCTTAAGGCATTCCAAGTGTCTTTTAAGTAGGCTGGAGTCTCTAGAACTAAGGGTTGTAAAAAGAAATCAATTAGCGCTGATAAATTAGTAGTCAGGCTATTACAGCCCGATATAATAGGGCGACCGGGAGGGTGGAGGGGGTCCTTATGAATCTTAGGCAAAACGTATATAGTTGGAACAGAGGGTTCTTTTATATTGAGGAATTCATGTTCCTTTTCATTTATTACCCCATTTTGTAGTGCATTGGTTGTTAACATTAATAATGCATCACTTATTTTTTGTGTTGGGTCAGATTTTAATTTCCTATATGTATTGCCTGTTTTTAACTGTTTCATAATCTCATCTACATATTCTGATTTATTCATAAGGACCACCCCCCCACCCTTGTCCGCCGGTTTTATAATAATATTTTTATCTTCTTTCAAAGCCCGAACTGCTTCATATTCTTTTTTTGATAAATTACATTTTACCCTTTTCTTTCTTTTTAGTAATTTTTCAATTTCATAATTGATAAATTCATTAAAGCAGTTGATGAATTTTCCCCTTTCATAGGTGGGGTTAAAATTTGATTTGTTTTTGAATTTATCCCTCCCTGAATGGCTATTGGTATCTGTATTGCTTTCTTTATTCTGGAAAAACTTTTTTAAAGTAATTTTTCTAATGTATTTCTGGGTATCAATATATAGATTAAAAGGATCAACTTGTCCAGTAGGGGCAAACTTAAGTCCCTTCTGTAACACCCTTATTTCTATAGGAGTTAAAATTCTGCTGCTCAAGTTAAAAATCTTTCCTACACATTCTGTCTGTTTTAATTCATTTTCTTTATTTTTTACTTTTGTTTTTACTTGGACTTTCTTTTTACCGGCCCTTTTTCCTCGTTTAGTTTTTTTATTCTTTATTTTTGAAATATTAGTTTTTGGATTGTAATTTATCTCACTCTCATTGATCTCTGATCCCACTGAAAAGGGGAGTGTGCATGTAAAGGAGTGGTAGGATTGAATGATTGGTACCTATTAAAGGTTCTCAGGGGTTTGGTATTCCACTCATGAGATTCGTTAATTGGATGACGATTTATTCTCCAATTATCTCTATATTGAGGCCTATTGTCATTCCGATAATTATGTTTAACACCTGAATTGGAGTTAAATCTGGTATACCGAAATCTATTGTTTTGTGGGTGATTTCTAGTTACCCTTTCCCATTTAGGGCTTGGGTCTACTCTAGTTTTACCAGTTCCAAAAGATCGAACACTCTGAAGCTTTTTTGGGGGATTGGATGGTTCTCCTTCCTGTATTGTCTGTGTTTGTTCGTAATCTTTATCTAAAAGTTTTAAATCCATTTGATATTTTTTACACTTCTTATCACGAAGCTCTTTGGTGTTTCTCTTTATTTTATACAATAGTTCATTTTCCGCCTTTCTAAAATCCTCTAATTCCCGAAAGGGGTGAACGATTGTATGTAAATTAGAGATTTCTGTATTTAGGGATTTGAGTGTTTCTCTTCTTTCCTTTATAACTAAATCAATAAGGGCACAAGAACAATTGTCCAAAATAGTTTCCCAATCTTTCTTAAAATTATCACTAGACACTGCGAAAGATGGTGGTTTCACAATTTTTAATCCCTTGGGTATAATTTTGGACATTTGATATTGTTCTAACGTAGATATTTCCCAAAATATCTTGTTTTCTTTTTACATAACAGATTCTAATTTTTTAAAAATAGACTCTAAGTTTTCATCACATACACTTATATCATTTGCTTGTGAAAAGGTATGTTTAAGGAGTTCTTGTCTATCCTCCCTATATGTAAACATCTCTGCAGCAGATACATAAAAAAAGTGATAGTAGTACAAATGAAATATAAAGATTGTGATAACTGGTCAATGCCTGTAGGGATTATGACTGTCAGTATTGTGTCCATCGGTAAATCAAGTTCTACACGTGGCTGGGAGTGTCGATGTTGTCCTCAGTGTGGGGCTGTGTGCAGTGCAGGGGTGTCAAATGAAATATAAAGATTGTGATAACTGCGCAAAAGTACAGTATTAGGTTAGCAGCATAAACATTTAAAGAAAAAATCACCAATTTTTCAACAAATTGCAATACGTAGTAGATAAAATGTAATATTGCGCTTACACTGTACAAAGATGCAAGAGTTTTGAATGCAGGGTTTTCATATGGTCAATGGAATATGTAACCAAATGGGGGGAATGATCCCTTGGATGGTATAGCTATAAAAGAAGGTAAACAATAGTGCAAGTACGCCAATATAAAAAATAATTCCTTTTAATGATCTGTATATTAAACTCACAAACGTAGGTTTTTTGAAAGCATATCACAGTAACGATGGTTCACAATTAGGAACGGTTTGATGACTTTCAGGCTTCTTTCTTATGACAAGATTAGAGAAGGCAGGAAGATAATAGAAAAAAGTGCAATAGTGCAAAACCTGATGTGCAAAATGAACAATTTAATTAGCACCAAATGCACTCACAAACATGACATTTAAAAGAAGCTTGTAATAAAATGCTGGATGGATGGAGTCACATATACTTATGAAGAGATAAGTCTCGTAGAGGTCCCACAGAGTTCCGGATACTCGAAGGGATTTTCTCAGGGAGATTCCAGTTCCAGTCAATCCAACAGTAGCCACGGCTGCTTAATGCATTTCGAACCAAAGGGTTCTTCCTCAGAAGCGTTTAGTGGCTGATTGAATTTCAGAGGTATATATATACCCCTGTTCATTAGTCTGAACAATCTCAGATGTGTGTTAGTATCACATGTATTCATTAAACCGACCTGCATCGGCATCACAAACAGGAAGCGGCGGTATGCGTTCCAAAGCATAGCGCGTCACTTCCTGTCCCGGAAGTCAGGGCTAGTGACGCGACGGACTAGGAAACCACAGGAAATGACGTAGTGCGTTCCATCGTCCGGCGCGTCACTTCCTGATCGACCCGCTGAATGACTAAATACAAAATAAACAATAACAACTTTTGACTGATATGGTCATGCGTTCCAATAAGAGTCCGTACATCCTGAATTATGCGTTCCAAAGTGCGGAGTGCATTCCAGACGGATAGCTGAGGTGAAATTCAAATGTCTCCAACAACGATTTTTTAAAAGTCCAATGAATCCAAACAAATGATACCCAAAAGAAAATGATGATAATAGTAATTAGCAGAATAAAAAATAAATACAAAATAGATAATAAACAAATGGCATTTTTTAAAAGACTACGTTAATAACCACTTCATTTCAAAATCTGTATTCAGACCCTTTGGTTGAAGGGTGCCTAAATTAAAAATCCATCTCATTTCTGACTTTGCCAACCTACTCTCCATATCTCTTGTTTTCCAGGTCGGCTTAATTTGTTGGACCCCCAAAAAGCTTTTTATTTGACACTCTTTCTTATCATGAAAATTCTTAAAATGGTTAGAGAGTGAGTGAGACTCCAAGCCCTTGCGTATATTGTATATATGTTCGGCAAGGCGTGTTTTTAAATTTCTACTTGTCTTGCCGACATAAGCAAGGCCACAAGTACACTCAATGATTTAGATAATATTTTTAGAATGACAGGTAATAAAATCCTGAATGTTGTGGGTTTCACCATTTACAGTAAAGTTGGTAAATTTATTTATTGAACTTTTGACTGTTCGACACATTAGACATTGTCCACACCTATGAAATCCCTTCATTCTAGTGCTGACTCTGGTACCGTCATCTAAAGTGCTTCTAACTAATTTATCTTTAAGAGATGGAGCTTTTCTATATATAAATGTTGGGCCTTCAGGTATTATCTTCCCCAAAACGGGGTCCTTTTTTAAAAGATGCCAATTTTTCTTAAAGATGTTTTCAATATCCTTAAACAAAGGATTATATTGACTTATGAATGCCCAATTGGACTTATTCTCATCAGCACTTATTTGTTTAGGCTTTTGTGTAAGAAGGTCCTCTCTCTTTATATTTCCAACTTTACTTTGTGCCCTGTCAAGTAGTTTCTCGGGATATCCTTTGGATCGGAATCTCTCAGTGGTCTCTTTTATTTGATTCTCACATACTACTGAATCAGTACAATTTCTTTTTATTCTCATATACTGGCTGAAGGGGATACCTTCTAACCAATTATGATGATGGGAACGTTCTCTTTCTATGTAGCTGTTCGAGTCAGTTGCTTTTCTAAAGGTCTTTGTTTTAAAAACACAATTTTCTACATAAATACATAAATCTAAAAAAGCAATTTCTTCTACACTATTATTGAAGGTTAGATTAATATCATAGTCATTTATATTTAATTTATCCGAAAAGGCGGCGAGACTTTCCTCACTGCCATTCCATAAAAACAAAATATCATCGATGTATCTATGCCAGGATACCAGACTCGCCGCCAGATGATCTTCTTTGAAGATCGTGAGTTCTTCCCAATATGCCATATAAAGTTTGGCATAGCTGGGGGCTAATCTGGTACCCATGGCAGTGCCCACTTGTCCAATCGGGCATTCATAAGTCAATATAATCCTTTGTTTAAGGATATTGAAAACATCTTTAAGAAAAATTGGCATCTTTTAAAAAAGGACCCCGTTTTGGGGAAGATAATACCTGAAGGCCCAACATTTATATATAGAAAAGCTCCATCTCTTAAAGATAAATTAGTTAGAAGCACTTTAGATGACGGTACCAGAGTCAGCACTAGAATGAAGGGATTTCATAGGTGTGGACAATGTCTAATGTGTCGAACAGTCAAAAGTTCAATAAATAAATTTACCAACTTTACTATAAATGGTGAAACCCACAACATTCAGGATTTTATTACCTGTCATTCTAAAAATATTATCTACATCATTGAGTGTACTTGTGGCCTTGCTTATGTCGGCAAGACAAGTTGAAATTTAAAAACACGCCTTGCCGAACATATATACAATATACGCAAGGGTTTTGGAGTCTCACTCACTCTCTAACCATTTTAAGAATTTTCATGATAAGAAAGAGTGTCAAATAAAAATCTTTTTGGGGGTCCAACAAATTAAGCCGACCTGGAAAACAAGAGATATGGAGAGTAGGTTGGCAAAGTCAGAAATGAGATGGATTTTTAATTTAGGCACCCTTCAACCAAATGGTCTGAATACAGATTTTGAAATGAAGTGGTTTTTAACGTAGTCTTTTAAAAAATGCCATTTGTTTATTATCTATTTTTTATTTATTTTTTTATTCTGCTAATTACTATTATCATCATTTTCTTTTGGGTATCATTTGTTTGGATTCATTGGACTTCTAAAAAATCGTTGTTGGAGACATTTGAATTTCACCTCAGCTATCCGTCTGGAATGCACTCCGCACTTTGGAACGCATAATTCAGGATATACGGACTCTTATTGGAACGCATGACCACATCAGTCAAAAGTTGTTATTGTTTATTTTGTATTTAGTCATTCAGCGGGTCGATCAGGAAGTGACGCGCCGGACGATGGAACGCACTACGTCATTTCCTGTGGTTTCCTAGTCCGTCGCGTCACTAGCCCTGACTTCCGGGACAGGAAGTCTTGCGCTATGCTGTGGAACGCATAAAGGCCGCTTCCTGTTTGTGATGCCGATGCAGGTCGGTTTAATGAATACATGTGATACTAACACACATCTGAGATTGTTCAGACTAATGAACAGGGGTATATATATACCTCTGAAATTCAATCAGCCACTAAACGCTTCTGAGGAAGAACCCTTTGGTTCGAAATGCATTAAGCAGCCGTGGCTACTGTTGGATTGACTGGAACTGGAATCTCCCTGAGAAAATCCCTTTGAGTATCCGGAACTCTGTGGGACCTCTACGAGACTTATCTCTTGATAAGTATATGTGACTCCATCCATCCAGCATTTTATTACAAGCTTCTTTTAAATTTCATGTTTGTGAGTGCATTTGGTGCTAATTAAATTGTTCATTTTGCACATCAGGTTTTGCACTATTGCACTTTTTTCTATTATCTTCCAGCCTTCTCTAATCTTGTCATAAGAAAGAAGCCTGAAAGTCATCAAACCGTTCCTAATTGTGAACCATCGTTACTGTGATATGCTTTCAAAAAACCTACGTTTGTGAGTTTAATATACAGATCATTAAAAGGAATTATTTTTTATATTGGCGTACTTGCACTATTGTTTACCTTCTTTTATAGCTATACCATCCAAGGGATCATTCCCCCCATTTGGTTACATATTCCATTGACCATATGAAAACCCTGCATTCAAAACTCTTGCATCTTTGTACAGTGTAAGCGCAATATTAAATTTGATCTACTACGTATTGCAATTTGTTGAAAAATTGGTGATTTTTTCTTTAAATGTTTATGCTGCTAACCTAATACTGTACTTTTGCGCAGTTATCACAATCTTTATATTTCATTTGTACTACTATCACTTTTTTTATGTATCTGCTGCAGAGATGTTTACATATAGGGAGGATAGACAAGAACTCCTTAAACATACCTTTTCACAAGCAAATGATATAAGTGTATGTGATGAAAACTTAGAGTCTATTTTTAAAAAATTAGAATCTGTTATGTTAAAAGAAAACAAGATATTTTGGGAAATATCTACGTTAGAACAATATCAAATGTCCAAAATTATACCCAAGGGATTAAAAATTGTGAAACCACCATCTTTCGCAGTGTCTAGTGATAATTTTAAGAAAGATTGGGAAACTATTTTGGACAATTGTTCTTGTGCCCTTATTGATTTAGTTATAAAGGAAAGAAGAGAAACACTCAAATCCCTAAATACAGAAATCTCTAATTTACATACAATTGTTCACTCCTTTCGGGAATTAGAGGATTTTAGAAAGGCGGAAAATGAACTATTGTATAAAATAAAGAGAAACACCAAAGAGCTTCGTGATAAGAAGTGTAAAAAATGTCAAAGGGATTTAAAACTTTTAGATAAAGATTACGAACAAACACAGACAATACAGGAAGGAGAACCATCCAATCCCCCAAAAAAGCTTCAGAGTGTTCGTTCTTTTGGAACTGGTAAAACTAGAGTAGACCCAAGCCCTAAATGGGAAAGGGTAACTAGAAATCACCCACAAAACAATAGATTTCGGTATACCAGATTTAACTCCAATTCAGGTGTTAAACATAATTATCGGAATGACAATAGGCCTCAATATAGAGATAATTGGAGAATAAATCGTCATCCAATTAACGAATCTCATGAGTGGAATACCAAACCCCTGAGAACCTTTAATAGGTACCAATCATTCAATCCTACCACTCCTTTACATGCACACTCCCCTTTTCAGTGGGATCAGAGATCAATGAGAGTGAGATAAATTACAATCCAAAAACTAATATTTCAAAAATAAAGAATAAAAAAACTAAACGAGGAAAAAGGGCCGGTAAAAAGAAAGTCCAAGTAAAAACAAAAGTAAAAATAAAGAAAATGAATTAAAACAGACAGAATGTGTAGGAAAGATTTTTAACTTGAGCAGCAGAATTTTAACTCCTATAGAAATAAGGGTGTTACAGAAGGGACTTAAGTTTGCCCCTACTGGACAAGTTGATCCTTTTAATCTATATATTGATACCCAGAAATACATTAGAAAAATTACTTTAAAAAAGTTTTTCCAGTATAAAGAAAGCAATACAGATACCAATAGCCATTCAGGGAGGGATAAATTCAAAAACAAATCAAATTTTAACCCCACCTATGAAAGGGGAAAATTCATCAACTGCTTTAATGAAGTTATCAATGATGAAATTGAAAAATTACTAAAAAGAAAGAAAAGGGTAAAATGTAATTTATCAAAAAAAGAATATGAAGCAGTTCGGGCTTTGAAAGAAGATAAAAATATCATTATAAAACCGGCGGACAAGGGTGGGGGGGTGGTCCTTATGAATAAATCAGAATATGTAGATGAGATTATGAAACAGTTAAAAACAGGCAATACATATAGGAAATTAAAATCTGACCCAACACAAAAAATAAGTGATGCATTATTAATGTTAACAACCAATGCACTACAAAATGGGGTAATAAATGAAAAGGAACATGAATTCCTCAATATAAAAGAACCCTCTGTTCCAACTATATACGTTTTGCCTAAGATTCATAAGGACCCCCTCCACCCTCCCGGTCGCCCCATTATATCGGGCTGTAATAGCCTGACTTCTAATTTATCAGCGCTAATTGATTTCTTTTTACAACCCTTAGTTCTAGAGACTCCAGCCTACTTAAAAGACACTGGGGATGCCTTAAGAGTCATTAATGAATTCACCCATACAAACTCAAGCATTATTTGCAGTGCTGATGTCAGCACACTATATACAATTATTAGCAAAGAAAAGGGCATTCAAGCTGTGTCCTATTTCCTCAATAAAAGTAATTACGATGAACCTACTAAGAAATTTATTTTAGATGGCATTACTTTTATTTTAGATAATAATTATTTTTATTTCGATGGAACTTATTACCTTCAACAAGTGGGCACTGCCATGGGTACCAGATTCGCCCCCAGCTATGCCAATCTTTATATGGCATATTGGGAAGAACTCACGATCTTCAAATAAGATCATCTGGGGGCGAGTCTGGTATCCTGGCATAGATACATCGATGATATTTTGTTTTTATGGAATGGCAGTGAGGAAAGTCTCGCCGCCTTTTCGGATAAATTAAATATAAATGACTATGATATTCATCTAACCTTTAATAATAGTGTGGAAGAAATTGCTTTTTTAGATTTATGTATTTATGTAGAAAATGGTGTTTTTAAAACAAAGACCTTTAGAAAAGCAACTGACTCGAACAGCTACATAGAAAGAGAAAGTTCCCATCATCATAATTGGTTAGAAGGTATCCCCTTCAGCCAGTATATGAGAATAAAAAGAAATTGTACTGATTCAGTAGTATGTGAGAATCAAATAAAAGAGACCACTGAGAGATTCCGATCCAAAGGATATCCCGAGAAACTACTTGACAGGGCACAAAGTAAAGTTGGAAATATAAAGAGAGAGGACCTTCTTACACAAAAGCCTAAACAAATAAGTGCTGATGAGAATAAGTCCAATTGGGCATTCATAAATCAATATAATCCTTTGTTTAAGGATATTGAAAACATCTTTAAGAAAAATTGGCATCTTTTAAAAAAGGACCCCGTTTTGGGGAAGATAATACCTGAAGGCCCAACATTTATATATAGAAAAGCTCCATCTCTTAAAGATAAATTAGTTAGAAGCACTTTAGATGACGGTACCAGAGTCAGCACTAGAATGAAGGGATTTCATATGTGTGGACAATGTCTAATGTGTCGAACAGTCAAAAGTTCAATAAATAAATTTACCAACTTTACTGTAAATGGTGAAACCCACAACATTCAGGATTTTATTACCTGTCATTCTAAAAATATTATCTACATCATTGAGTGTACTTGTGGCTTTGCTTATGTCGGCAAGACAAGTAGAAATTTAAAAACACGCCTTGGCGAACATATATACAATATACGCAAGGGCTTGGAGTCTCACTCACTCTCTAACCATTTTAAGAATTTTTATGATAAGACAGAGTGTCAAATAAAAAGCTTTTTGGGGGTCCAACAAATTAAGCCGACCTGGAAAACAAGAGATATGGAGAGTAGGTTGGCAAAGTCAGAAATGAGATGGATTTTTAATTTAGGCACCCTTCAACCAAAGGGTCTGAATACAGATTTTGAAATGAAGTGGTTTTTAACGTAGTCTTTTAAAAAATGCCATTTGTTTATTATCTATTTTTTATTTATTTTTTATTCTGCTAATTACTATTATCATCATTTTCTTTTGGGTATCATTTGTTTGGATTCATTGGACTTCTAAAAAATCGTTGTTGGAGACATTTGAATTTCACCTCAGCTATCCGTCTGGAATGCACTCCGCACTTTGGAACGCATAATTCAGGATGTGCGGACTCTTATTGGAACGCATGACCACATCAGTCAAAAGTTGTTATTGTTTATTTTGTATTTAGTCATTCAGCGGGTCGATCAGGAAGTGATGCGCCGGATGATGGAACGCACTACGTCATTTCCTGTGGTTTCCTAGTCCGTCGCGTCACTAGCCCTGACTTCCGGGACAGGAAGTGACGCGCTATGCTGTGGAACGCATACCGCCGCTTCCTGTTTGTGATGCCGATGCAGGTCGGTTTAATGAATACATGTGATACTAACACACATCTGAGATTGTTCAGACTAATGAACAGGGGTATATATATACCTCTGAAATTCAATCAGCCACTAAACGCTTCTGAGGAAGAACCCTTTGGTTCGAAATGCATTAAGCAGCCGTGGCTACTGTTGGATTGACTGGAACTGGAATCTCCCTGAGAAAATCCCTTCGAGTATCCGGAACTCTGTGGGACCTCTACGAGACTTATCTCTTCATAAGTATATGTGACTCCATCCATCCAGCATTTTATTACAAGCTTCTTTTAAATTTCATGTTTGTGAGTGCATTTGGTGCTAATTAAATTGTTCATTTTGCACATCAGGTTTTGCACTGTTGCACTTTTTTCTATTATCTTCCAGCCTTCTCTAATCTTGTCATAAGAAAGAAGCCTGAAAGTCATCAAACCGTTCCTAATTGTGAACCATCGTTACTGTGATATGCTTTCAAAAAACCTACGTTTGTGAGTTTAATATACAGATCATTAAAAGGAATTATTTTTTATATTGGCGTACTTGCACTATTGTTTACCTTCTTTTATAGCTATACCATCCAAGGGATCATTCCCCCCATTTGGTTACATATTCCATTGACCATATGAAAACCCTGCATTTAAAACTCTTGCATCTTTGTACAGTGTAAGCGCAATATTACATTTTATCTACTACGCAGTGCAGGGGTGTCCTCAATGCAGAGGTGCCAGCGGTGTCAGCAGTGTGAGGGTGCCAGCGGTGTCCTCAATGTGGGTATGCTAGTGGTGACAGCGGTGGTGGTGAAGTCAGGGTCCTCAGTGCGGGAGCGTTTGTGATGTCGGCAATGCGGGAGTGCTGGCAGTGTTCTCATTGTGGGGGTGCCACTATTGTGAGGGTGCCAGCGCTGTCCTTAATGTGGGTATGTCTGCGCTGTTGGCAGCGGGTAGAGGCTCAGGCATTGTCAGCCATGCTAGGGTGCCGGATGTGTCCTTAGTGCAGGGGTGCCATCGGTGTCCTCACTGCAGTGGTGCCAGCAGTGTCGTCAGTGCAAGTGTCCCAGTTGTGTTGTATGTGCGGGGCTTCTGGCTGTGTCGGCAGTGTGGGGGTGCCACTGGTGTCCTCTGTACTGGGGAGTCAGCAGTAGGAGCTGCGTTCTCTGTGTGGAGGTGTCGGCAGTGCAGGGGTGCTGGCTGTGACAATTTGCAAACTCCCGCAGCAAGCATCACAAATAGGCATTTTTAATTGGATTAGAGAATTCTCTGTAGCACGCTTTCGTGCAGTCTGTGAATTTCATGAAACAAACTCGCACCTAACTGGATTGACCGATAATTCTGTTTTATTACCAAGAAATGATTGCTCACACTCCTATGGAACTGTGCTTTTTTGTATTTGAACTAGTAAATCAGTTCATAAAGCACAGTTTAATAGCACAATGGTTTTATGGTGGGAAAGCAGTGAAAAGAGTGGAGAAGTTAGCCAGTGGAGAAGTTGCCCATGGCAACCAATCAGCTGCTCCATACAATAGTATAGTATACAAATTATAAATGTTACTTCAATGCTCATTAGTTGCCATGGGCAACTTCTCCACTGTCTCACTTCTCCACTCTTTTCCTGCTTCATGATTAGACCCCTCATTTTAAAATGTCTCATTCCCATTTCACACTTGAGACATGGGAATTTGCCAGGTCTAGCAAGTCACCAAGTTCCCTGGTCTCAGCCCCAGGTAATTTGCATTCATATTTATCAAAATCCCTGATTGCTGCGCAAATGTGCAAAGACCTCGGATTTTGCTGCTAGTGTAAATGCTCTTAAGGAAGTGTAAGTACTGCAAAATCTTGCTAAAATATTTAATAGAAAATGTGACCTACTAACTGCTTTCTAGTACTGTACATGTCTGTCAGCTGACATAACAATTGCACAATTATATACACATTAATGCGCATAACCCATAATTAAACAAGTGCTATCACCTCAGCCAAAGACATAATTTATTGTTACAGTAAAGGTGTGTACACACGGTGAGATAAATCTGTAATAGGCCCTACACACTGGCCGACATCACTGCACGATATGAGCGATCTCGTTCATTAATGAACGAGATAACGTTCATATCGTGCAGTGTGGAGGCACCAGCGATGAACGATGCGCGGCCCCGCGCTCTTTCATCGCTGGTGCCCTGTCGGCTGTGCATGCAGGCCAATATGGACGAGATCGTCCATATTTGCCTGCACGTCTACGGAGCAGGGTGACGGGGGGAGTGAAGAAACTTCACTCCCCCTGTCACTGCCCCCTGCCGTCGGGTCGCCCGTCTGCCGTATCGGCGGTCGGGCAGCTCGGCAGCACATCGCTGAGTCTGTAGGGCCCATAAGATTTTGACTATATAGTCAAAATCTTATGAAAAGTTAGTGCATATCTCAAGGTGTTAGGCAGCTTGCGATACAGATTCGATCCCGATGCACGCTCCCGTGGGGTCGGTATCGGAAGGCTAAATAGACTGTGCAGGCAAGTCAATCTTGACTATCTATTGTACTATCTAGTACAAAGTATAGTCAAAATTGGCACTTAGTCAAAATCGTACATAGACAAAATCTCAAGCACAGATAGTCAAAATCTGTACTATCTGTGCTATCTGGCCTCTGGGGGAGTTCAAGGGAAATCTCCTAGTCAAAATCGAACATAGCAGGGATCTCACCGTGTGTACAAGAATGTTTTCACAGAAATAAGGTTGTACATTCTGTTCCGCTCTCTGTAAGACATTGCAATATATGGTTCTGCTACATATAAGCTGTTAATAATTAAAGTTCCTAACTTATAACCCCTAAAAAGGAAAAAAAAAAATTTATACTCTTTTTTTGTTACTCAGGATTCTAATTATCAGGCTTTTATTGTTTTTAAAATTATATAAAAACTGCAGTGTTTCTGCATAATTGTATGTATCCCCGCAATTATCCCTTTCACACATACATGGGAATCCTGTGTTTTTGCACTTGGATGCAGATCAGCCTCGGATTTTTGCATGTGTGAAAACAAATGACCCAGGACTAAGGGGACATTTACTAAGCAGTGATAAGGGCAGAGAAGTGAGTCAGTGGAGAAGTGCTCATGGCAACCAATCAGCGCTGAAGTAACATTTTTAATTTGCATACTATAAAATGATAGAGCTGCTGATTGGTTGATGGGGCAACTTCTCCACTGGCTCACTTCTCCGCTCTTATCACTGCTTAGTAAATGTTCCCCTTATGTAATACCCTGGAACTGCAAGCACAAATCAACTGTGGCACTACAGGTGCCAGCATGGCTGTGTAATATAGAACAGAGCCAGCAGCCTACAGCTTGCAGCACAGAAGGAGTTAACAGCCCAGCTCACAGCAATACAGATCAGTCTGCAAAATGCAGAGGGCATGACTCACCCATTTGCAGACTCAGAGCGGGAAACTGAGAGCGGGAAACTCAGAGCGGGAGATCCCAGATGGAATGTGTCCCTGGGAATGCAAGGTTATAAAAAAGGTTGTCCTGCAGTGAGAGAGGACTCAACTACAGCAGAGAGCAGACAGACAGTGAGGAGACAGTGAGGAGAAGCACGTGTATTAGCTAGCAGAAGTGTGGTGGATTAACCAGAAAGATGTAGCCCCAGTGAGGGCTCCCCACATGTTTTGGTGGGGAGTGATGCCAGCCACAGCAAGGCACTTGACAGAGGGAGACACCGCAGTGTTAGAGCAGCAGTATGCAGAATCCAGTGAAAGGGTGATGCCAGGAGAAAAGTGTGCTAAAGGTGTGAGTCTCGAGAGGTATCTGGGTGAAGTGGTCGGAAGCCACGCGGCGTGATTAAAAGCCCCCATGGAAAAGAATCTCGAGAGGTATCTGGGTGAAGTGGTCGGAAAGCCACGCGGCGTGATTAGAAGCCCCCCATGGAAAAGAATCCTCGCTAAGTAAGAGAGAGAGAGACGGCAACCTGATGTGTAGCACTACTGGTCACAGAATGCCCTGGTACGTACTGATGTTCGCCATATATATGCCGCTGCGACTAAGCGATGCTCTGGAGGAGGTGCCCTGATATGTGATCCACTGTAACTGTTATGCTTTGTGCTGGAGGAGTGTTCACAAGTTATCCCTGCAATATCCCTGTTTGATTTTAAAATAAACTTTATGCTGTTTTTCTGAGAAGGCCTGGCGCCCAATTCTTTATGCGCTGCACCGACACCTGTAGTCCACACCCACAATGCACTTGTAATTAAACACCTGATTATTCAGGGCGCTCTCTGGTATCCGTGCCTGAACCCATGACCAGCCGGGGCAGAGTAAGTGAGATGCACTATACACAGTGACTGCGGTTGTTGCATACCTAATACCAGTGGGGTGTTACACTTATAGTGCCAGGTCCATGATCCTATTCCCAACCAGGGTCACTGATCTGAGAACCAGGAATTTGCCAGCTTGCTAGACCGGGCAAATTACCGGTTCACATGATCAAAAGCCGCATAACTAACAGCCTAAATATCCTGCAAAAGGTTAAATTGCACTGTAGACTGCAGTCCCTATTATTATCAATGGGGTCTACAGTCTTACCCCTATGTACCAAACTCTTGGCCCCCAGGTCTCTGGTTTACGCCATCCTCAGATGGCATAATCCACTTTATGCCTATGTGTTATGAGTTGCAGCAGCAGCTTTTCCCTGCTTGCTGATCTGGCTGTCTCCTAGCAACCTGGAGACTGGCTTCTGTGTGTTACAGCACACCTGTTTGGGAGTGCTTCGTTACCTGACATCACCATGTGGTTCTTATTAAGCTAGGAGCCTGGGTGATGTGCAGTAGCACTGTAGCACAGTTGTACTGAATTATACCCCTTTCACACCACACAAATAACCCGGTATCGACCCGGCATATTGCCAGGTCGATAGAAGGCGTTGTGCGGTGTGAAAGCACCATAGTCAAAATCCTGGGTTGCCTGACCCGGTAATTCAACCCAGGAATCAAGCAGTGTTATTCCTGGGTTGAATACTGGGTCAGTGGCAACGTCAATGGGCTCCCGAGTCGATGCAACCCGGGACCCGTTCACTACGTAGGGGAGAGGTGTCATGGAGATGAGCTCATCTCCCAGCACCGTCCCTGCTGCCGGCTCCTCCCCCACTGCTATGGCAACCTGCCCGGCATATTGTCGGGTCAGGGAAGCCTGTGGTAGGGTCCAATGCCGGATCCCACCCGGTAGGACCCGTTTCCAATTCCCAGGTGGGATCCGGCATTAGTAATTAAAGGGGCCTGGCTGCATTGAACCTTTTCATTGGTTGGTGCTCTCTTTATATTCCATTACTCCCTGCTGGTCATAGATCCTGTTTGCCGTGGAAGCCTTTGGCTCTCTGTTTCATATTCTTGTCCTGTGAGATCCCGTGCTAGAGTGTCCTTGCCAGATACAGTCCTGTCTGTCTTGGCTTTAGCTGCAGTGGGGATTTCTCCACACTATACTTGTTCTTTGTCTTTTCTGTATCTTGGTCTTTCTGTTATCCAGAATCATTTTATTTGCATACAGCTGCTTTACACATACCGCCACCTGTGTCTCTATTACCACAGTCCCATTCCACTACAGTCTCTCTCTGGCCTGTTTATCAGTGTACATGTGGGGTCATTCCGAGTTGTTCGCCCATTGCCGATTTTCGCTATGCTGCGATTTGTTGCTAACTGCGCATGCGCATGGTACGCAGAGCGCATGCGCTAAGTTATTTTACACAAAACTTAGCAGATTTGCTGGTGTTCGAACTACAATTTTCAGTCGCACTGCTGATCGGTGAATGATTGACAGGAAAGGGGCGTTTCTGGCTGGTAACTGAGCGTTTTCCGGGAGTGTGCTAAAAAACGCTGGCGTGTCAGGGAAAAACGCGGGAGTGTCTGGAGAAACGGGGGAGTGGCTGGCCGAACGCAGGGCGTGTTTGTGACGTCAAACCAGGAACTAAACGGACTGAGCTGATCGCAATCTAGGAGTAGGTCTGGAGCTACTCAGAAACTGCAAAGAATTATTTAGTAGCAATTCTGCTAATTTTTCGTTCGCTATTCTGCTAAGCTAAGATACACTCCCAGAGGGCGGCGACCTAGCGTGTGCAATGCTGCTAAAAGCAGCTAGCGAGCAAACAACTCGGAATGAGGGCCATTGTCACAGTCCTATTAGTCTGTTCTCTGCACAAATCCTTGTCTCAGTCTTCTTTGATACTTTGTGTTGGTACTGCGGTTGCCAGGAGTAACATCCACTGACCTGGAGCATTCTCTGTTTGTATGTCTGTTCTGCTTTCCCTGTCTGTATTCTATTGTCATGCATTTCTGTTGTTGCCAGTAGCAACCACTGTGAGTTCAGAGCATTCCCTGCTATCTATGTACCATTTGATTTGTGTTTTTTGCCTGTCTCTTTAATTAGATCACCCAGCCTGTTAGTCTGTTATTGCCTTCTCTCCTGACTACTTCCCCGTTGCTATTACCATTAGTGCACCACTCCTTCTATGTCTCTCAATACCCAGATGTCTCATTAGTACCTATACCTTATTACCATACCTTGTTATTAATTAATTATTCTCTTGTCTTCTTCTTGACTTTTGGTATTCTTGGTCTTGTCCTTGTCTAGTGTGTGCCAGTCTGTCCAGCCTTAACTCACTCCATGTCAGGTGGGTTCTACTCCAGCATATAGAAAATGTAATGACAGAATAGGAAAGAAGTGGGTTAAACCTCATAGGCTGGGGGCAGGCCTGGGGAGACATTATGGGTTGGGGCTTTTTGTCCAATAGGAGAAGAGAGTGGTTAGTAGTGTTTTGAGTCTGGTGAGGGGACTGGGTCAACCTCTTTTGTTCTAATCTTCCCACCCTCCCTCCCTATTTGGTTGTAGGTGTTGTGGGTGTTTCTTCGTTGGCTATTTTTGTGTAGGGTTTTTCAGGTCAACGGAACTATGATTTTGGCGGGAAAGAATGACAAGTTACTTGTTTTTGGATTAGGAAATTGCTTGGAGTTCGATTGGTGGTTGATTTTAGGTGCACTCACCTTCGTTGACTGGTATTCATCTGCTGGACAGCCTTTACGGGGGCAGCCTCATCACCTTTACGGGTGGGTAGTCAAGAAGAAGGTTGAGTGGATACCTTTGGTGTTTTAGATGGTTTGCTTCAGTTTTTATAGAGTGGGATTTGTTCGGGGGTTAGGGTTGTTTTAGCCGTTCTTTCGTGCCAACATACTTTGAAGTTTAACATCTCATGCAGTCATTAGATTGCATTAGTTCATCTTAAATAAATAGCTGACAATTTTCTGCCAAATTTATGTCTCTGTGTCTTCATTTAATATTTAAGTATTAGGTTGTTTTTTTATAATTGAGGGACACAGGATAATCCTCAGCCGTTAGGAGGTTTATTCCTTGCACTTGCCCAGCCTTCAGTTGTTTCTTTGTCCACATTAAGACATGTGGGCATCTGAGTACTGGGTGGACCAAATCCACCTAGGAAAGGCGGCTGCTAAAGGTGAAGCTTTAGAACACAGGAGACTTGAGGATTGCTGGGCTTGCGTAACACTCCATCCAAATACATTCCCCAGATAATTTCAATGAACACTCTGACCAGAAATACTCCCCAGATTGTCACACTATGAAGGCATTCTCGCAGGAGATCCTTCTTCCACAGCCTCTGCGGGGGACATAATTCGCAGGTACAGTTGCCGTAAGATACATTTAGTACATGGGAATAATAACAAGGGCTTATGTGTGTAGAAATATGAAAAAATGGTGATTATTACACAACAATGACAACAGGTATAAGAGTTTAAAAATGTTCTGGGTTTTTTTTTTAACTAAAATAACATAGGTTCTAATTGCATACAATAAATGATCATTGGTTGCTAGTGGTTTAGGGGAACTTCATGGCAGACATGGAGGTAAGTTCCCCTATCATGTTGACCAGTTGGTCCATGAAACAATTCCTGGTCTGGGGATGCAGCTTGTCCGGCTCTGATAGCCGTGACAGCTACTGATGACATCAGACACAACTCGGTTCTACAGTGTATGTTCCTGGCCATTCCCCGATGGCCTGCACAGTTACTGCAACACATTTCCTACCTTCTGGATACTTTTTCAAGGATGTGGAATAGTGCTCATAAGGGGGAGAGCCAAGGTTCATGGAACCCAAAGTGTAGTCTTGCGGGCTTGCTTCGCTAGCCACGCTTCGGGTGAGTGAAAGTTACCAAAGGAAATAGATGGTGACGTGGCTACTGAAACTGCTAGCAACCTTGATTTTCCTCGGCAGATGGTATTTCACATGCTTAATGAAGAGGATCTAACAGCTACCATAATCATGTCCTCTTTGTTAATTGTCATTTTTGTCTTCAATTTTCCTTTTCTATTAATACAATATTTCTGTCAAAAACATATCCTATTGTCATTTTGTGTTTTTTATTGGAATTTTTATTTTATTTTAATGAAATGCAAGAAATCTGAAATGAAGAAAGGGATTAAAGAAACACATTACACTCAATGTGTACTATGTTGAGGCCGTGTGGTTTGAGGGTTTTCAGGAGGTACAGTATATACACATGGGGTTTCATAATTTTTAAGAACAGTAATTAGGTTTCCACCCCTCCAAACTGTAGTTTTTTTATGTATTCCTATACATTTCAGCATTCTTGGCAGTGGCGTTGCAATAGCCCCCGTAGACCCCACGGTGGCTTGGAGGCGATGGGTGGCTTGTGGGTGCTGGGAGTCTGCAGGGGGCTATTGTTATGCCACTTCCTGGACCTGGAGATACTTGTTTCCTGTCCCATCGCGCATGCCCCCCATTCAAAATGTTCCAAAATGGGCGCCGCCTCAGAGGAGACAGTTTTTAAGGATGCTAGAGGAGGCAGTGGCCATTTTTGAAAGGACATTTTCAATGGGGGGAAGGTGAGATGGGACCACTGATCTGCAACGGCAGTGGCTAGGGGAAATCCCCTGACAATGAGCAGAGCCCTTGACAAAGAGAAGGTAACTCAACAAAAGTCTACCATTTTATAAACTACAGTAGACAACCAACTGCATTATATGAAGGACCATTTTTTTTTATTCAACACAAGATGGGGGAGCTATGGACTTTAGGAGCCGATTTATCTCCAGCGATTTAATCTCCATCCAAGGCTTAGTAAATAGATCCCACAGTCACTTCTTGTCAATCACTGCGATAAAATCCTCACTACAAGCGGAATCTCAAAAGGCACCTTTCCACATGCACAGTGCGATCGCAGTCTGCTGATAATCGCTCAGTTGTATGAATATCGGCATTGTGTGCAAACATGGAGTAGGACCCATAAGTACTAATGGGGAAAATCATTTGAAAGATTAGACCCGTCTTAGTTAGTATTACTGCCTCAGAGCACCGATGTCATGGCTTTGTTTCCCACCATGGCCCTAACTGGGTGGAGCAGAGCCGGATTAATGGGGATGGGGGAGGGCAAGGGGGTCAGTACCTCGGGCCTCCCTGTCTTAAGGAGCCCCCCAGCCGGAGCTCTGCACCACTCTGTCGCCACTCTTCAGCTTCTGCCGCCGGCAGCAGCAAAAGCTGGAGGTTGCATGACTCAGTCCCCGACTGTGCTGCCTGAGAGGAAAGGGGAGGAAGCCGCATGCACAGCCGCACTCCTTCCCTGGCAGCATGGATCCCTCCTTCCCCGGCAGCCTGAAGTCTTTTCTCTCCATGCTGCACCGCGGCTCCCATTGCCAGTGGCAAGCCTCGTTAGGAGGGGGGGGGGGACGTGCAGCGCATAGAACTGGGGGGTGCTGGTGGTCGAAGGGTGGGGGGGGGCAAGGCCCCACGGGGGTAATGCCCCCCTCTCTTGGCTGCCCTGGTGTGGAGTTTGTGTATTCTTCCATGTGTTTGAGTGGGTTTCCTCTCGGTACTCCAGTTTTCTCCCACAATCCAAAAATATACTGGTAGGTTAATTGGCCCCTAACAAAAATTAACCCTACTTTGTAAGTATGTGTGTGTGTGTGTGTGTGTGTGTGTGTGCGTGTGCGTGTGTGTGTGTGTGTGTGTGTGTGTGTGTGTGTACATGAGCAGACTAGATGGGCCAAGTGGTTCTTATCTGCCGTCACATTCTATGTTTAACTTTCAAGACAGGACCTAAATATTTCCAATAAAATATTATAGCACAAAGTATTAAATAATGTAGGCTATATTTGCATTTCTTTATTTAAGAAGAAAAACTTTAGCCATTACAATAGCGACAATAAAGGCAACAAAAGGACTACTGCGGAGACCGAAAGCTCCATTGCTACATGTAATCACCACGTTGACTTCCAGGTTCCCATTGCTTGTAGAATTGGAGCCAATAGAGCAGTAACTTTTAGTGGCACATCCCCGAATAGCCACAGATTGCTTTATTTGAGCTGTTTATAAACATACATAAAGATCAGTGACAATTTATTTTAACTTGTTTAAAGTAAAAAGAAAAATTTAAGATTTTTAAAGAGGTAACTTTGCTTTTGAGGTCAGTAAAGTTTCCAATTAGCCCGATAACCTAAACATAGTCTTAACATGGAAGAGCAAAATAATTGACATTGTTGGCCATCACTTAAAGTTATAAATATGGGCCTGAATCAGATGCAATGCCGACAAAGCAGCGATCCTTTTCAGTGACGGAACTGCGAGGCAACACAAGTGTAGCAGCCGCCCACAAAGCCATTGCAACATGCTGAGCAACTGCATACTCCATCACATCCATGACGCAGAAACACGAAACATGGACTCCCCGAGTGTCTCCATGCCCACGCAGAATGTACGCACTGGCGCCATGTTATATGATTACAATATCTCAGTCATGTAACTGAGAATAACCAGGACAAGCCTGAATTTTTGCAGACACTCCCCGTTACCTCCCTTAAATGGCCTCTACCTGTCAATCACTCTGCAATTGATTCAGCTGCCAACCCTAACTAATAATCACTCAGTTGCAACACCATCGAAGTTGCGACCGCATCTGAATCAGGCCCAACGTACCTGCAGGCTCCTTTTACATAACAATTATGTGATAACGGGGTGGGACATGGATGAATTTGCAAATACGCTGCCTAGAGCACCATCTGTTGGGCATATTCTGAATGGTGTGTAGTCATTATATCAACACTCACAATGTTTTCATGGTCAGAATGCCGAAGGTGAAAATGTCGACACCCTCATTGTCAACACTGAGAATGTAGACTGTCAGAGTAATGATAGTACATATTAGTGTTAGGATTACAGTTTTAGTTTTCATACTGTAAGAGCCCTTTGATGACATGCACAATGACAACATTCAGACCATATATTGTCTGGAGGGAAAATGAAGACTCTACATTGGGGGCACTCTTATTACATACTAACTCCAGGGTAATCATGTCAATATCAATATAAAATGTAACTTTTATTGTACTTGTTAAAACATCAAAACAAATTTATTTAGCATAAAAATAGGACACAAACACACAAAAAACATTAATATTCTATAGTTGTGAGAGAAAAAAATAAGAATTTACTTACCGATAATTCTGTTTCTCGGAGTCCGTAGTGGATGCTGGGGTTCCTGAAAGGACCATGGGGAATAGCGGCTCCGCAGGAGACAGGGCACAAAAAGTAAAGCTTTAGGATCAGGTGGTGTGCACTGGCTCCTCCCCCTATGACCCTCCTCCAAGCCAGTTAGGTACTGTGCCCGGACGAGCGTACACAATAAGGGAGGAATTTTGAATCCCGGGTAAGACTCATACCAGCCACACCAATCACACCGTACAACTTGTGATCTAAACCCAGTTAACAGTATGATAACAGCGGAGCCTCTGAAAAGATGGCTCACAACAATAATAACCCGATTTTTGTAACTATGTACAAGTATTGCAGATAATCCGCACTTGGGATGGGCGCCCAGCATCCACTACGGACTCCGAGAAACAGAATTATCGGTAAGTAAATTCTTATTTTCTCTATCGTCCTAGTGGATGCTGGGGTTCCTGAAAGGACCATGGGGATTATACCAAAGCTCCCAAACGGGCGGGAGAGTGCGGATGACTCTGCAGCACCGAATGAGAGAACTCCAGGTCCTCTTTTGCCAGGATATCAAATTTGTAGAATTTTACAAACGTGTTCTCCCCTGACCACGTAGCTGCTCGGCAGAGTTGTAATGCCGAGACCTCTCGGGCAGCCGCCCAAGATGAGCCCACCTTCCTTGTGGAATGGGCCTTAACCGATTTAGACTGTGGCAGGCCTGCCTCAGAATGTGCAAGTTGAATTGTGTTACAAATCCAACGAGCAATCGCCTGCTTAGAAGCAGGCGCACCCAACTTGTTGGGTGCATACAGTATAAACAGCGAGTCAGATTTTCTGACTCCAGCTGTCCTGGAACATATTTTCAGGGCCCTGACAACTCCTAGCAACTTGGAGTCCTCCAAGTCCCTAGTAGGTGCAAGGCACCACAATAAGCTGGTTCAGGTGAAACACTGACACCACCTTAGGGAGAGAACTGGGGACGAGTCCGCAGCTCTGCCCTGTCCGAATGGACAAACAGATATGGGCTTTTTTGAGAAAAAACCACCAATTTGACACTCGCCTGGTCCAGGCCAGGGCCAAGAGCATGGTCACTTTTTATGTGAGATGCTTCAAATCCACATATTTGACTGGTTTTAAACCAATGTGATTTGAGGAATCCCAGAACTACGTTGAGATCCCACAGTGCCACTGGAGGCACAAAAAAGGGGTTTGTATATGCAATACTCCCTTGACAAACTTCTGGACTTCAGGAACTGAAGCCAATTCTTTCTGGAAGAAAATTTACAGGGCCGAATTTGAACCTTAATGGACCCCAATTTGAGGCCCATAGACACTCCTGTTTTCAGGAAATGCAGGAAACGACCGAGTTGAAATTTCTTTGTGGGCCTTCCTGGCCTCACACCACGCAACATATTTTCGCCACACGTGGTGATAATGTTGTGCGGTCACCTCCTTTCTGGCTTTGACCAGGGTAGGAATGACCTCTTCCGGAATGCCTTTTTTCCCTTAGGATCCGGCTTTCCATCGCCATGCCGACAAACGCAGCTGCGGTAAGTCTTGGAACAGACATGGTACTTGCTGAAGCAAGTCCCTTCTTAGCGGCAGAGGCCATAAGACCTCTGTAAGCATCTCTTGAAGTTCCGGGTACCAAGTCCTTCTTGGCCAATCCGGAGCCATGAGTATAGTTCTTACTCCTCTACGTCTTATAATTCTCAGCACCTTAGGTATGAGAAGCAGAGGAGGGAACACATACACCGACTGGTACACCCACGGTGTTACCAGAACGTCCACATCTATTGCCTGAGGGTCTCTTGACCTGGCGCAATACCTGTCCCGTTTTTTGTTCAGACGGGACGCCATCATGTCCACCTTTGGTATTTCCCAACGGTTTACAATCATGTGGAAAAAACTTCTCAATGAAGTTTCCACTCTCCCGGGTGGAGGTCGTGCTGAGGAAGTCTGCTTCCCAGTTTCCATTCCCGGGATGAAAAACTGCTGACAGTGTTATCACATGATTTTCCGCCCAGCGAAAAGTCCTTGCAGTTTCTGCCATTGCCCTCCTGCTTCTTGTGTCGCCCTGTCTGTTTACGTGGGCGACTGCCGTGATGTTTTTCCCACTGGATCAATACCGGCTGACCTTGAAGCAGAGGTCTTGCTAAGCTTAGAGCATTATAAATTTACCCTTAGCTCCAGTATATTTATGTGGAGAAAAGTCTCCATACTTGATCACACTCCCTGGAAATTTTTTCCTTGTGTGACTGCTCCCCAGCCTCTCAGGCTGGGCTCCGTGGTTACCAGCATCCAATCCTGAATGCCGAATCTGCTGCCCTCTAGAAGATGAGCACTCTATAACCACCACAGGAGAGACACCCTTGTCCTTGGATATTGGGTTATCCGCTGATGCATCTGAAGATGCGATCCGGACCATTTGTCCAGCAGATCCCACTGAAAAGTTCTTACGTGAAATCTGCCGAATGGAATTGCTTCGTAGGAAGCCACCATTTTTACCAGGACCCTTGTGCAATGATGCACTGTTTTTAGGAGGTTCCTGACTTGCTCGGATAACTCCCTGGCTTTCTCTTCCGGGAGAAACACCTTTTTCTGGACTGTGTCCAGAATCATCCCTAGGCACAGCAGACGTGTCGTCGGGATCAGCTGCGATTTTGGAATATTTAGAATCCACCCGTGCTGATTGTAGCAGTATCCGAGATAGTGCTACTCCGACCTCCAACTGTTCCCTGGACTATGCCCCTATCAGGAGATCGTCCAAGTAAGGGATAATTAAGACGCCTTTTCTTCGAAGAAGAATCATCAATTCGGCCATTACCTTGGTAAAGACCCCAGGGTGCCGTGGACAATCCAAACGGCAGCGTCTGAAACTGATAGTGACAGTTCTGCACCACGAACCTGAGGTACCCTTAGTGAGAAGGGCAAATTTGGGACATAGAGGTAAGCATCCCTGATGTCCCGGGACACTATATAGTCCCCTTATTCCTGGTTCGTTATCACTGCTCTGAGTGACTTCATCTTAATTTGAACCTTTGTAAGTGTTCAAAAAAAATTTTTTTTTTAGAATAAGTCTCACCTAGCCTTCTGGCTTCAGTACCACAATATAGTGTGGAATAATACCCCTTTTCTGTAGTAGGAGGGGTAATTTAATTATCACCTGCTGGGAATACAGCTTGTGAATTTTTTCCCATACTACCTCCTTGTCGGAGGGAGACTTGGTAAAGCAGACTTCAGGAGCCTGCGAAGGGGAAACGTCTCGACATTCCCATCTGTACCCCCGGGATACTACTTGTAGGATCCAGGGGTCCTGTACGGTCTCAGCGCCATGCTGAGAACTTGTCAGACGCGGTGGAACGCTTCTGTTCCTGGGAATGGGCTGCCTGCTGCAGTCTTCTTCCCTTTCCTCTATCCCTGGGCAGATATGATCTTATAGGGACGAGAGGACTGAGGCTGAAAAGACGGTGTCTTTTTCTGCAGAGATGTGACTTAGGGTAAAAAACGGTGGATTTTCCAGCAGTTGCCGTGACCACCAGGTCCGATGGACCGACCCCAAACAAGTCCTCTTCCTGTATACGGCCATACTGTGCCGTTTGGAATCTGCATCACCTGACCACTGTCGTGTCCATAACATCTTCTGGCAGTTATGGACATCGCGTTTATTCATGATGCCAGAGTGCAAATATCCCTCTGTGCATCTCGCATATATAGAAATGCTCTATAGTCAATAAAATACTGTCCCTGTCAAGGGTATCAATATTTTTAGTCAGGGAATCCGACCAAGCCACCCTAGCTCTGCACATCCAGGCTGAGGCGATCGCTGGCCGCAGTATAACACCAGTATGTGTGTATATACTTTTTATTATATTTTCCAGCCTTGTCAGCTGGTCCTTGAGGACGGCCCTATCTATAGACGGTACCGCCACTTGTTTTGATAAGCGTGTGAGCGCCTTATCCACCTTAAAGGGTGTTTCCCAACGCGCCCTAACTTCTGGCGGGAAAGGGTATACCGCCCATAATTTTCTATCGGGGGGAACCCACGCATCATCACACACTTTATTTAATTTATCTGATTCAGGAAAAACTATGGTAGTTTTTTCACATCCCACATAATACCCTCTTTTGTGGTACTTGTAGTATCAGAAATACGTAACACCTCCTTCATTGCCTTTAACGTGTGGCCCTAATAAGGAATACGTTTGTTTATTCACCGTCGACACTGGATTCAGTGTCCCTGTCTGTGTCTGTGTCGACCGACTAAAGTAAACGGGCGTTTTAAAACCCTTGACGGTGTTTTTGAGACGTCTGGACCGTACTAATTGTTTGTCGGCCGTCTCATGTCGTCAACCGACCTTGCAGCGTGTTGACATTATCACGTAATTTCCTAAATAAGCCATCCATTCCGGTGTCGACTCCCTAGAGAGTGACATCACCATTACAGGCAATTGCTCCGCCTCCTCACCAACATCGTCCTCCTACCTGTCGACACACACGTACCGACACACAGCACACACACAGGGAATGCTCTGATAGAGGACAGGACCCACTAGCCCTTTGGAGAGACAGAGGGAGAGTTTGCCAGCACACACCAAAACGCTATAATTATATAGGGACAACCTTATATAAGTGTTTTCCCTTATAGCATCTTAATATATATATAAGCATATCGCCAAATTAGTGCCCCCCCTCTCTGTTTTAACCCTGTTTCTGTAGTGCAGTGCAGGGGAGAGCCTGGGAGCCTTCCCTCCAGCCTTTCTGTGAGGGAAAATGGCGCTGTGTGCTGAGGAGATAGGCCCCGCCCCTTTTTCGGCGGCCTCGTCTCCCGCTCTTAACGGATTCTGGCAGGGGTTAAATATCTCCATATAGCCTCCGGAGGCTATATGTGAGGTATTTTTAGCCAAATTAGGTATTCATTTGCCTCCCAGGGCGCCCCCCTCCCAGCGCCCTGCACCCTCAGTGACTGCCGTGTGAAGTGTGCTGAGAGGAAAATGGCGCACAGCTGCAGTGCTGTGCGCTACCTTTAGAAGACTGAGGAGTCTTCTGCCGCCGATTCTGGACCTCTTCTTACTTCAGCATCTGCAAGGGGGCCGGCGGCAAGGCTCCGGTGACCATCCAGGCTGTACCTGTGATCGTCCCTCTGGAGCTGATGTCCAGTAGCCAAGAAGCCAATCCATCCTGCACGCAGGTGAGTTCACTTCTTCTCCCCTAAGTCCCTCGTTGCAGTGATCCTGTTGCCAGCAGGACTCACTGTAAAATAAAAAACCTAAGCTAAACTTTCCTAAGCAGCTCTTTAGGAGAGCCACCTAGATTGCACCCTTCTCGGCCGGGCACAAAAATCTAACTGGCTTGGAGGAGGGTCATAGGGGGAGGAGCCAGTGCACACCACCTGATCCTAAAGCTTTACTTTTTGTGCCCTGTCTCCTGCGGAGCCGCTATTCCCCATGGTCCTTTCAGGAACCCCAGCATCCACTAGGACGATAGAGAAATGTATTTCTCTAGCTAACGACCAATAAATTTTAGGTCAATAATAACAAGTCACAATGGACAGAAAAACATTCATATTATACTGGAATAAATCCTAGTGGTTCAACTGTTCATGGATATTACATACAGACAAAGCACACTCATGTGATAGATAACTGAAAGATAGATGCTTAGATGAGCTTATTAGTTCATACACTCTGTTCTTAGATGTCCCTGTTGTTCTGAGTAGCACATATATTATTTTGCTGAATGTTACACTCTCTTATTGGTGTAATTATACCTCAGTAATTCCTAAATTTGGTCACAATTCAAACATCATACGAAAAATGTCATGTATTAGGAGCACAAATCTGTGACTCACAATGACTAGGTCCAATTTAGCAACTGAGTGTCAATTGGATTGGTGTAGTAAACTCTGTATCTATTACCTGATAGTGTTATACAATAAACCCCCTTGCTAGTGGGGCATATTAAGCATGTCACAAAACATAGTATATGATTCAATATAGATGACAGTGGTACCGTACCATGGTGGTCATTCCGAGTTGTTCGCTCGTTGCCGATTTTCGCTATGCTGCGATTTGTTGCAAAATGCGCATGCGCAAGGCACGCAGGGCGCATGCACTTAGTTATTTAACTAAAAACTTAGTAGATTTGCTGTGGATTCTGCAGCGCTTTTCAGTCGCACTGCTGATCGGTGAGTGATTGATAGGAAAGGGGCGTTTCTGGGTGGTAACTGAGCGTTTTCCGGGAGTGTGCTAAAAAACGCAGGCGTGCCAGGGAAAAACGCGGGAGTGTCTGGAGAAATGGGGGAGTGGCTGGCCGAACGCAGGGCGTGTTTGTGACGTCAAACCAGGAACTAAACGGACTGAGCTGATCGCAATCTAGGAGTAGGTCTGGGTCTACTCAGAAACTGCAAAGAATTATTTAGTAGCAATTCTGCTAATCTTTCGTTTGCTATTCTGCTAAGCTAAAATACACTCCCAGAGGGCGGCGGCCTAGCGTGTGCAAAGCTGCTAAAAGCAGCTAGCGAGCGAACAACTCGGAATGAGGGCCCATATGCAGTGCCTGGTTGTACGTTTGTTTAAATCTCATGTGGCTGTACACCGATATATCACACAGAGTTAGTACATTCCAATTTAGCAATGTGCAGCAAAACAATTTTGAACACAGTTAATTTTTCAATATTAGGATTAAGCAATGTAGTGATCTACACAGCCCTTGCATTAAGGGCATGATGCTGCTGTGAGACTTTTGTGCTGCCATAGGAGTTTAAAAAAAAAAAATTATATGATGCTCCGCTGGTCCCTTAATGCAAGAGCTGTGTAGATCACTACATTGCTTAATGCTAATATTGAAAGATGAACTGTGTTCAAAATTGTTTTGCTGCACATTGCTAAATTGGAATGTACTAACTCTGTGTGATATATCGGTGTACACCCACATGAGATTTAAACAAACGTACAACCAGGCACTGCATATGGTACGGTACCACTGTCATCTATATTGAATCATATACTATGTTTTGTGACATGCTTAATATGCCCCACTAGCAAGGGGGTTTATTGTATAACAGTATCAGGTAATAGATACAGAGTTTACTACACCAATCCAATTGACACTCTGTTGCTAAATTGGACCTAGTCATTGCGAGTCACAGATTTGTGCTCCTAATACATGACATTTTTCATATGATGTTTGAATTGTGATCAAATTTAGGAATTACTGAGGTATAATTACACCAATAAAAGCGTGTAACATTCAGCAAAATAATATATGAGCTACTCAGAACAACAGGGACATCTAAGAACAGAGTTAGGGAGGCCAATCCCGGGATCGGGATCGGCGGGATCCCGGGATTTGGGCCCAAAAATGCCGGGATTTGAATCCCGGGATTGGAGCTTCCAATCCCGGGATTCAAGGGATTACAGTGCGCATGTGCGGGAGGGTGGGTGTAAGTAATGACACTTACTATTAGGCGGGCGGCCGCGGCAGCCATGGACAAGCTGAACGCGGCAGCACTTCAAATGTAGCGCCGGCCGCCAGCCAATCAGAGCTGGCGGCACGGCAGCCAATCAGGGAAGCTGCCGCAGCAGCGGCAGCCAATCAGGAGCCACTGCTGCGACCGCTTCCTTGATTTGCTGCCGGTCCGACAGCTCTGGTTGGCTGGCGGCCGGCGCTTCATTTGAAATGCTCCCGCGTTCAGTGAGTCCATGGCTGCCGCACGCCTAATAGTAAGTGTCATTACTTACACCCACCCTCCCTCTCGCGCCGCTACCAACCCTTCCGCGCCGCTACCTACATCCTCCCTCTTGCACCACTACCTACACCCACCCTCCCGCACTGCTACCTACCCCATCCCTACCTCCCGCACCGCTACCTACACCCTCCCTACCTCCCGCACCACTACCTACACCCTCCCTACCTCCCGCACCACTACCTAGAACCTCCCTCCAGTGCTGCTCCCTACAACCTTCACTGGTCCCTACTGCAATCCCGGGATCCCGGGAATCCCGGGGATTGACCGTTTTTCAATCCCGAATCCCGGGATTGAAAAAACGGCCCGGGATTGGCCTCCCTAAACAGAGTGTATGAACTAATAAGCTCATCTAAGCATCTATCTTTCAGTTATCTACCACATGAGTGTGCTTTGTCTGTATGTAATATCCATGAACAGTTGAACCACTAGGATTTATTCCAGTATAATATGAATGTTTTTCTGTCCATTGCGACTTGTTATTATTGACCTAAAATGTATTGGGTCAATTGAAGGCATTAGCTCGTTAGCTAGAGAAATATATTTTTTCTCTCACAACTATAGAATATTAATGTTTTTTGTGTGTTTGTCTGTGTCCTATTTTTATGCTAAATAAATTTGTTTTGATGTTTTAACAAGTACAATCAAAGTTACATTTTATATTGATATTGACATGATTACCCTGGACTTAGTATGTAATAAGAGTGCCCCCAATGTAGAGTCATCTTTTTCTCTCCAGACAATATATGTTTTCTGACTCTGGGGAGCACCACCAACCCCTATATGACCAAATGTGTAAATATGAAAATTAAGGTTTTGGTTGTTTATTTATCTATCTCTATCTCCTTACACAATAATAATTGCTGAAAGGGGTAACAACCCCCCCCCCCCCCCTTTTTCTCACTCCCCTTTTTTCTAAAGGGGATTAGGTTAAGGAGTGATCCTGTGCGGTATTCCCCGCTTTTGAGTTTTTGTCTTACATTCAGACCATGTCAACATTCAGGTGCCGACATTTCAAGCACTCCCATCTGAATACATGAACAGTTTCCAAAATAGGGCCAGGCGTACAGTAGATTTGGCTGCAAGCAAATCTTCTAGGTGAAAACGGCAAATGTATAAGGTGCTTGCACATGAAAATTATTCACCTCCCTAGGGTCCCAAAATGGAGGATGGAAGGAGCATCCTATCATTGGCCAAATATACTAAGAGTGTGTTCTCTCAACTATTCACTCACAATAAAGGTACTTATGCACTCATCAGTATATGTATCACTAGATCCCCCCAAAAATAAAATATTCACCAATAATAATGATTGGCAATTACATCTGATTGGCTGACAGGATCTTGATTTCCTCCCACTGTCAGTGGTGGCCGTTGGGATTTACTGTATATGCATTATGTACTTCACATAAATGAGTGGGTCAGTCTGAGACATGAAAGCAGATGGCTATTTGAATTTTAACAGTGGAGTCACTGGAAGTTTGTTTTTAAATGATCTTGATATAAACTTTTATTGTGAATTTCCTATTCAATGGTATTTTACATGGTAAGCACAACATATTAGAGTGCATTAATAAAACAGTTCAAACGTAGTTCGTCTTATGCATCAATCATATACTTTCTTAAATTACATAGGCTGGTAGTCTTAGGTCCAAATTTATGAAGCCTTGGAGAGTGATAAATTGCACCGTGATAAAATACCAACCAAGTAGGTTACAGTAATCAAGGTGGGAATACAGCGAGAATGTTACTATTAAACTTTTACACTGCTGCCTGGGCAGGAAGGGATGAGATGGGTGTGGATCATTGGGTTGACTCTGTCTAGGTCGACAGTCACTAGGTGGACCACTGAATGTAGACAGTAAGTAGGTCATCACTGACTGAAGGTCGACAGGTATGGAAGGTCGACATGGTAATTAGGTTAATAATAACATAGTATCTAAGGCTGAAAAAAGGCAATTGTCCATCGAGTTCAACCTATTTGTGGTCTCCTATGCAGGATTATTTGGTCTAAAATTTTGACTGATGCTGATGTCTGCCGTTACGTTTTATCCCTCTTTTTATAATAACTATAGTGCGTGACTAAGCACCATAACCCTGGATATCCTTATCCATTAGGAATTTATCTAACCCATTCTTAAAGGTGTTGACTGAGTCCGCCATTACAACTCCCTCAGGCAGGGAATTCCAAACACGTATAGTCCTTACCGTGAAAAAGCCTTTACGCCGTATTGTGCGGAATCTCCTCTCCTCTAACCTGAGCGAGTGTCCACGAGTTCTCTGTGTTGATCTAACCAAAAACGGGTCCTGCGCAAGATCTGTCCCCTTATATATTGTCCCCTTATATATTTGTAGATGTTGATCATGTCCCCTCTTAGTCTCCTCTTTTCCAGTGTAAACATGACTAGTCTTGCAAGCCTTTCCTCGTATTCCAGCATCTCCATGCCCTTAATTAGTTTGGTCGCCCGCCTCTGAACCTTTTCTAGCTCCAGGATATCCTTTTTGTAGTATGGTGCCCAGAATTGTACACAGTATTCAAGGTGTGGCCTCACTAGTGATTTATATAACGGGAGTATAACACTCTCGTCCCTAGCATCAATTCCCCGTTTTATGCATGCTAATATCTTATTAGCCTTCTTTGCTGCAATCCTTCTTTGGGTACTACTGCTTAGTTTGCTATCTATGAGGGCACCTAAGTCCTTTTCCAGTACAGAATCCCCTAATTTTACCCCATTTAGTACGTAGGTTGACACAGGTTTTTTTTTTTTGGGGGGGAGTTTCTTGTCCCGAATTGCCATCTGGGACCACCGACAGTTGAAACGCGTTCGCTCAACATGCTTCGGGCATGGTGGCTTGCTAGAAGGTTTATAACAAACTCTGTGCCCACCTGGATAGAGGAGGTATGAAAAGGTCCTGCCCCCCCAAAAAAAAACTGTGTCGACCTTATGTGTGTTGACCTTGCCCATGTTGGCCTAATGACCATGTTGACCTTCTATTCCTGTCCACCTAGTCATGTGTCGACCTTCAGTCAGTGTCAACCTACTTACTGTTGACCTTCAGTGGTCTACCTATTGACTGTCAACCTAGACAGGGTCGACCTAAAGACTGGATGAGATTATAGGGCCTATTCTGAGTTAGACATCAGGCGCATCCTTTTCCGCTTTCCCATCTGTCCATGAATGTCTACCAACTACATTATGGTAATGCAAGAATCAGCCCATGTCTAGTAAATTCTGTGCGTCTGCATGTGGAAGCCTGTCCCACAGCTGCCACTATTGTTATCAGAACTTACACCAGCCCCATGCTGAATGCAATACATCTGTCTTAAACAGACAGCATGACTGTCTGCACAATGCAAATGAGCATTGACGTTGGCCAGCAAGTCATGGCTCACCCATGAGTGAGATTAGTTCCATGTGATCCCATCTGCCATCCTGAAGTTCCCATTTCCTGGATATGGCGCTTTATTAAACCCGATGGCTTACTTACAGATCAGATGGTGTGGGATCTGCGTATGTTCAGAATGGATCTTGCAGTATTGCGCACAGCCTCCTGTCACACCTAAACAACGTTGGCCGGCATGTCCAGGATCTGCATTGCAGGATGCAAACTTCCTGCACCTGGGTGTCAATAGCCAACGGCCAGCATGATTAAGCTTAGGCTAATGCCGGCTGACCGGTGCCTAAAATAAACCATCACCATGGACGTGATGGTGATCCGAGGCAAAATCCCCAGATGCAGCTCTCGGATCTCGCAAATGCACACAGGAGGCGTCTATCGTCCTACAGAGGCCTCCTGCTGCCTTTGCATTTTAATGACGCGGAATGCCTTATAATCATGAATTAGGCCCAGTGTCTCGCACTGATGGGTGGATCAATACGTACTAATTAACAAATTCTCTCTGTGTGCGTAAGTCTAAATTGGTGCCAATGCTGAATTCTGTGAGATCTGCCCACAAGACTATCTCAGAATCAGACCTCATATACAAACCTGGAATAAAGCCAGGGAAAAGTGATATTTCTAATGATAAAGCTGGATTGTATGTGACCCAGGCACATTTCCCCAGACTCTACAATGGGTATTATAACTCCATTTACACAACGCTGTACAGGACAGAAACATAAAAGAGGTATAATTACCATTAATAATATTGGTACGTTGGAGAATACACATATTTTCATCTCCATTACATCCTATGGTGTCCCCGGTGTAACAATAGTCAGAATAAGCAGAGAGACACGTCCGGCAGGTCAGACCATTGGGCTGGGAGCTATCAGCGGCTACTGTAAAACAGGAAGATTCAAAATATACAATATATAGATAATATCGTTTGCCATAGAAGAGTTGGGTGTGGTTCATTAAGTCGACCTGAGTTAGGTTGACATACATTGGGTCGACCACATTTGGTCGGCATGCATTAGGTTGACATGACAACTAGGTCGACATGTGCTAGGTTGACATGGAAAAAGGTCAACATGAGGGTTTTTTTACTTTTTTGGTGTCGTTTTCTTCGAAAAGTGACGGGGAACCCCAGTTAGTGCACCATGACCCCTCGCACGGCTCGCTTCGCTCACCATGCTTCGTGCATGGTGCCTCTCTCTGCTACCGCGGGGCTCGGCACAGGTTAACGTTCCCAATTGTAGTCCACGTGAATCGTTAAGTATAAAAAAGGTCAACATTTTTTTTAAAAATTGTCAAAAACTCATGTCGACCTTTTTCCATTTCGACCTAGTACATATCAACCTAATGACCATGTCGACCTAGTGGTCATGTCGACCTAATGCATGTCAACCAAACGTGGTTGACCCAATGTATGTCGACGTAACGACCACCATCCAGTAGAGTTTCATAACCCTATAAATGTAAAAGGCAACAGATCCCAGAACTAATAGGACATCTAATATCCAATTTAAATTAGAATATGGGACAGATTATTTATTTTAATACACAATGTGAGACTGATCTTCTATGCAGGTGACCTCATAGGGATGTGGTCATAATGTTGTTTTTTTATATTTTATTGATTCATTTTTTTTATATACGAAATTAGGTCTTTTTAGTGAATGTAGTATGGAATTACACTTCATTTCACTATGAAGGTTCATTGTTATTGTCAGGCTATTAACTGCACCTGTGAGAAGGTGTAACGCATAGCAGGCATACTCTCATTCCCGACGGGGTACTTTGTGGTCCACCAATATGTTAGTGGAACGTACAATCTATGCAGAATACACAGAGGGGCTTCCAGTTCCACCAGAAGTCGATGTTCTCCACTGTGCGGTGCGTTCCAAGCCTTGCGCACCACACGGAAGAAGGGTCGCTCAGCAACGGAGCTTCTGGTTCTGCTGGAAGTTGATGCGTTCCACTGTGCATTAAGTTTAACGCATAGTGGTAATTTCAGTTTGTGGTCCCTATAAATCTGTTTGAGATTTGCCAACTATCTATGGGAGCTCCATAAATGATGTATTAGTAGAATTGTTTTTTTCATGCTTACTTTTTAATGTTTGTTTTCATCTCTCAATTTAAATATGGGTACCCCACCCACTTGACAGGATATCCGGTTTTTAGGTATAAATACCTGGTCATTTGCCCTCAGCACTCACTTTGACAGAGACTTAGGTCGAAACGCGTCAGGTGTGAGGGTCTGGAGCACTGGGAACTCTTTAGGTCACACCATTAAAGGTGAGGAAAGTCCGGATACTTATTTCTCAACTTTTTTTGGTGTCATTATCATCTACCTGAATACTTTGCCAGTGTGTCCGGTTTTATATGTTCAGATGGTCATAGAATTTTGGAATAAAATAATCTTTTTAGTATACATCTGATGAGATTTTATTATACTACATACATTACCCACTTCATATAAGTTCTGGAAGGATGTTTTGAAGACACTGACTATATGAAGAGTTAAGAAACCGTTATGGACACGCCCATATGCATCGTACTGTAAGTCGGGTATGCTCAATTTCTGTCTCCTTTCTGTGAATATTGGGCATTCTGAAGTTGATAAGAACATGGGATTGAAAGATACCTTAATATGCATTGAATTGTCTAAGTGGATGTGAGTACGGTACGCACACCTTTGTACGGAGAGTAGGGAGGACTTTAGGAAATATGGGGAGTTGCGCCTTGTTCAAAACATACTAGACCACAGGTTCTCAAACTCGGTCCTCAGGACCCCACTAGAGATGAGCGGGTTCGGTTCCTCGGAATCCGAACCCGCCCGAACTTCATGTTTTTTTTCACGGGTCCGAGCGACTCGGATCTTCCCGCCTTGCTCGGTTAACCCGAGCGCGCCCGAACGTCATCATGACGCTGTCGGATTCTCGCGAGGCTCGGATTCTATCGCGAGACTCGGATTCTATATAAGGAGCCGCGCGTCGCCGCCATTTTCACTCGTGCATTGAGATTGATAGGGAGAGGACGTGTCTGGCGTCCTCTCCATTAGAATAGAGATAGATTAGATAGAGAGAGAGAGATTGTGCAGAGTCGCAGACAGAGTTAGTTTACCACAGTCAGTGACCAGTGCAGTTGCTAGTTAACTTTTATTTAATATAATATATCCGTTCACTTCTCTCTGCTATATCCGTTCTCTGCCTGAAAAAAAAAACGATACACAGCACAGTCAGTCACACAGTGTGACTCAGTCTGTGTGCACTCAGCTCAGCCCAGTGTGCTGCACAGTCATCAATGTATAAATTAAAAGCTTATAATTAATTGTGGGGGAGACTGGGGAGCACTGCAGGTTGTTAGCAGGAGCCAGGAGTACAATTATATTAATTAACAGTGCACACTTTTGCTGCAGGAGTGGTGACCAGTGCCTGACCACCAGTATAGTATTGTTGTATACTACTAATATCTCTTTAAATATCAACCAGTCTATATTAGCAGCAGACACAGTACAGTGCGGTAGTTCACGGCTGTGGCTACCTCTGTGTCGGCACACGGCAGGCAGTCCGTCCGACCAGAATTGTATTATTTATTATTATATACCTACCACCTAACCGTGGTTTTTTTTTCATTCTTTATACCGTCATAGTGTCATCCTAATTGTTACGAGTATACTACTATCTCTTTATCAACCAGTGTACAGTGCGGTAGTTCACGGCTGTGGCTACCTCTGTGTCGGCACACGGCAGGCAGTCCGTCCGACCAGAATTGTATTATTTATTATTATATACCTACCACCTAACCGTGGTTTTTTTTTTCATTCTTTATACCGTCATAGTGTCATCCTAATTGTTACGAGTATACTACTATCTCTTTATCAACCAGTGTACAGTGCGGTAGTTCACGGCTGTGGCTACCTCTGTGTCGGCACACGGCAGGCAGTCCGTCCGACCAGAATTGTATTATTTATTATTATATACCTACCACCTAACCGTGGTTTTTTTTTTCATTCTTTATACCGTCATAGTGTCATCCTAATTGTTACGAGTATACTACTATCTCTTTATCAACCAGTGTACAGTGCGGTAGTTCACGGCTGTGGCTACCTCTGTGTCGGCACACGGCAGGCAGTCCGTCCGACCAGAATTGTATTATTTATTATTATATACCTACCACCTAACCGTGGTTTTTTTTTCATTCTTTATACCGTCATAGTGTCATCCTAATTGTTACGAGTATACTACTATCTCTTTATCAACCAGTGTACAGTGCGGTAGTTCACGGCTGTGGCTACCTCTGTGTCGGCACACGGCAGGCAGTCCGTCCGACCAGAATTGTATTATTTATTATTATATACCTACCACCTAACCGTGGTTTTTTTTTCATTCTTTATACCGTCATAGTGTCATCCTAATTGTTACGAGTATACTACTATCTCTTTATCAACCAGTGTACAGTGCGGTAGTTCACGGCTGTGGCTACCTCTGTGTCGGCACACGGCAGGCAGTCCGTCCGACCAGAATTGTATTATTTATTATTATATACCTACCACCTAACCGTGGTTTTTTTTTTCATTCTTTATACCGTCATAGTGTCATCCTAATTGTTACGAGTATACTACTATCTCTTTATCAACCAGTGTACAGTGCGGTAGTTCACGGCTGTGGCTACCTCTGTGTCGGCACACGGCAGGCAGTCCGTCCGACCAGAATTGTATTATTTATTATTATATACCTACCACCTAACCGTGGTTTTTTTTTTCATTCTTTATACCGTCATAGTGTCATCCTAATTGTTACGAGTATACTACTATCTCTTTATCAACCAGTGTACAGTGCGGTAGTTCACGGCTGTGGCTACCTCTGTGTCGGCACACGGCAGGCAGTCCGTCCGACCAGAATTGTATTATTTATTATTATATACCTACCACCTAACCGTGGTTTTTTTTTTTCATTCTTTATACCGTCATAGTGTCATCCTAATTGTTACGAGTATACTACTATCTCTTTATCAACCAGTGTACAGTGCGGTAGTTCACGGCTGTGGCTACCTCTGTGTCGGCACACGGCAGGCAGTCCGTCCGACCAGAATTGTATTATTTATTATTATATACCTACCACCTAACCGTGGTTTTTTTTTTCATTCTTTATACCGTCATAGTGTCATCCTAATTGTTACGAGTATACTACTATCTCTTTATCAACCAGTGTACAGTGCGGTAGTTCACGGCTGTGGCTACCTCTGTGTCGGCAGTCGGCAGGCAGTCCGTCCATCCATAATTGTATTATTATTATAATATATACCACCTAACCGTGGTTTTTTTTTCATTCTTTATACCGTCGTCATAGTGTCATACTAGTTGTTACGAGTATACTACTATCTCTTTATCAACCAGTGTACAGTGCGGTAGTTCACGGCTGTGGCTACCTCTGTGTCGGCAGTCGGCAGGCAGTCCGTCCATCCATAATTGTATTATTATTATAATATATACCACCTAACCGTGGTTTTTTTTTCATTCTTTATACCGTCGTCATAGTGTCATACTAGTTGTTACGAGTATACTACTATCTCTTTATCAACCAGTGTACAGTGCGGTAGTTCACGGCTGTGGCTACCTCTGTGTCGGCAGTCGGCAGGCAGTCCGTCCATCCATAATTGTATTATTATTATAATATATACCACCTAACCGTGGTTTTTTTTCCATTCTTTATACCGTCGTCATAGTGTCATACTAGTTGTTACGAGTATACTACTATCTCTTTATCAACCAGTGTACAGTGCGGTAGTTCACGGCTGTGGCTACCTCTGTGTCGGCAGTCGGCAGGCAGTCCGTCCATCCATAATTGTATTATTATTATAATATATACCACCTAACCGTGGTTTTTTTATACCACCTAACCGTGGCAGTCCGTCCATAATTGTATACTAGTATCCAATCCATCCATCTCCATTGTTTACCTGAGGTGCCTTTTAGTTCTGCCTATAAAATATGGAGAACAAAAAAGTTGAGGTTCCAAAATTAGGGAAAGATCAAGATCCACTTCCACCTCGTGCTGAAGCTGCTGCCACTAGTCATGGCCGAGACGATGAAATGCCAGCAACGTCGTCTGCCAAGGCCGATGCCCAATGTCATAGTACAGAGCATGTCAAATCCAAAACACCAAATATCAGAAAAAAAAGGACTCCAAAACCTAAAATAAAATTGTCGGAGGAGAAGCGTAAACTTGCCAATATGCCATTTACCACACGGAGTGGCAAGGAACGGCTGAGGCCCTGGCCTATGTTCATGGCTAGTGGTTCAGCTTCACATGAGGATGGAAGCACTCAGCCTCTCGCTAGAAAACTGAAAAGACTCAAGCTGGCAAAAGCACCGCAAAGAACTGTGCGTTCTTTGAAATCCCAAATCCACAAGGAGAGTCCAATTGTGTCGTTTGCGATGCCTGACCTTCCCAACACTGGACGTGAAGAGCATGCGCCTTCCACTATTTGCATGCCCCCTGCAAGTGCTGGAAGGAGCACCCGCAGTCCAGTTCCTGATAGTCAGATTGAAGATGTCAGTGTTGAAGTACACCAGGATGAGGAGGATATGGGTGTTGCTGGCGCTGGGGAGGAAATTGACCAGGAGGATTCTGATGGTGAGGTGGTTTGTTTAAGTCAGGCACCCGGGGAGACACCTGTTGTCCGTGGGAGGAATATGGCCGTTGACATGCCAGGTGAAAATACCAAAAAAATCAGCTCTTCGGTGTGGAGGTATTTCACCAGAAATGCGGACAACAGGTGTCAAGCCGTGTGTTCCCTTTGTCAAGCTGTAATAAGTAGGGGTAAGGACGTTAACCACCTCGGAACATCCTCCCTTATACGTCACCTGCAGCGCATTCATAATAAGTCAGTGACAAGTTCAAAAACTTTGGGTGACAGCGGAAGCAGTCCACTGACCAGTAAATCCCTTCCTCTTGTAACCAAGCTCACGCAAACCACCCCACCAACTCCCTCAGTGTCAATTTCCTCCTTCCCCAGGAATGCCAATAGTCCTGCAGGCCATGTCACTGGCAAGTCTGACGAGTCCTTTCCTGCCTGGGATTCCTCCGATGCATCCTTGCGTGTAACGCCTACTGCTGCTGGCGCTGCTGTTGTTGCCGCTGGGAGTCGATGGTCATCCCAGAGGGGAAGTCGTAAGCCCACTTGTACTACTTCCAGTAAGCAATTGACTGTTCAACAGTCCTTTGCGAGGAAGATGAAATATCACAGCAGTCATCCTACTGCAAAGCGGATAACTGAGTCCTTGACAACTATGTTGGTGTTAGACGTGCGTCCGGTATCCGCCGTTAGTTCACAGGGAACTAGACAATTTATTGAGGCAGTGTGCCCCCGTTACCAAATACCATCTAGGTTCCACTTCTCTAGGCAGGCGATACCGAGAATGTACACGGACGTCAGAAAAAGACTCACCAGTGTCCTAAAAAATGCAGTTGTACCCAATGTCCACTTAACCACGGACATGTGGACAAGTGGAGCAGGGCAGGGTCAGGACTATATGACTGTGACAGCCCACTGGGTAGATGTATGGACTCCCGCCGCAAGAACAGCAGCGGCGGCACCAGTAGCAGCATCTCGCAAACGCCAACTCTTTCCTAGGCAGGCTACGCTTTGTATCACCGCTTTCCAGAATACGCACACAGCTGAAAACCTCTTACGGCAACTGAGGAAGATCATCGCGGAATGGCTTACCCCAATTGGACTCTCCTGTGGATTTGTGGCATCGGACAACGCCAGCAATATTGTGTGTGCATTAAATATGGGCAAATTCCAGCACGTCCCATGTTTTGCACATACCTTGAATTTGGTGGTGCAGAATTTTTTAAAAAACGACAGGGGCGTGCAAGAGATGCTGTCGGTGGCCAGAAAAATTGCGGGACACTTTCGGCGTACAGGCACCACGTACAGAAGACTGGAGCACCACCAAAAACTACTGAACCTGCCCTGCCATCATCTGAAGCAAGAAGTGGTAACGAGGTGGAATTCAACCCTCTATATGCTTCAGAGGTTGGAGGAGCAGCAAAAGGCCATTCAAGCCTATACAATTGAGCACGATATAGGAGATGGAATGCACCTGTCTCAAGTGCAGTGGAGAATGATTTCAACGTTGTGCAAGGTTCTGATGCCCTTTGAACTTGCCACACGTGAAGTCAGTTCAGACACTGCCAGTCTGAGTCAGGTCATTCCCCTCATCAGGCTTTTGCAGAAGAAGCTGGAGGCATTGAAGAAGGAGCTAACACGGAGCGATTCCGCTAGGCATGTGGGACTTGTGGATGCAGCCCTTAATTCGCTTAACAAGGATTCACGGGTGGTCAATCTGTTGAAATCAGAGCACTACATTTTGGCCACCGTGCTCGATCCTAGATTTAAAGCCTACCTTGGATCTCTCTTTCCGGCAGACACAGGTCTGCTGGGGTTGAAAGACCTGCTGGTGACAAAATTGTCAAGTCAAGCGGAACGCGACCTGTCAACATCTCCTCCTTCACATTCTCCCGCAACTGGGGGTGCGAGGAAAAGGCTCAGAATTCCGAGCCCACCCGCTGGCGGTGATGCAGGGCAGTCTGGAGCGACTGCTGATGCTGACATCTGGTCCGGACTGAAGGACCTGACAACGATTACGGACATGTCGTCTACTGTCACTGCATATGATTCTCTCAACATTGATAGAATGGTGGAGGATTATATGAGTGACCGCATCCAAGTAGGCACGTCACACAGTCCGTACTTATACTGGCAGGAAAAAGAGGCAATTTGGAGGCCCTTGCACAAACTGGCTTTATTCTACCTAAGTTGCCCTCCCACAAGTGTGTACTCCGAAAGAGTGTTTAGTGCCGCCGCTCACCTTGTCAGCAATCGGCGTACGAGGTTACATCCAGAAAATGTGGAGAAGATGATGTTCATTAAAATGAATTATAATCAATTCCTCCGCGGAGACATTGACCAGCAGCAATTGCCTCCACAAAGTACACAGGGAGCTGAGATGGTGGATTCCAGTGGGGACGAATTGATAATCTGTGAGGAGGGGGATGTACACGGTGATATATCGGAGGGTGAAGATGAGGTGGACATCTTGCCTCTGTAGAGCCAGTTTGTGCAAGGAGAGATTAATTGCTTCTTTTTTGGGGGGGGTCCAAACCAACCCGTCATATCAGTCACAGTCGTGTGGCAGACCCTGTCACTGAAATGATGGGTTGGTTAAAGTGTGCATGTCCTGTTTTGTTTATACAACATAAGGGTGGGTGGGAGGGCCCAAGGATAATTCCATCTTGCACCTCTTTTTTCTTTTCTTTTTCTTTGCATCATGTGCTGATTGGGGAGGGTTTTTTGGAAGGGACATCCTGCGTGACACTGCAGTGCCACTCCTAGATGGGCCCGGTGTTTGTGTCGGCCACTAGGGTCGCTAATCTTACTCACACAGTCAGCTACCTCATTGCGCCTCTTTTTTTCTTTGCGTCATGTGCTGTTTGGGGAGGGTTTTTTGGAAGGGACATCCTGCGTGACACTGCAGTGCCACTCCTAGATGGGCCCGGTGTTTGTGTCGGCCACTAGGGTCGCTAATCTTACTCACACAGTCAGCTACCTCATTGCGCCTCTTTTTTTCTTTGCGTCATGTGCTGTTTGGGGAGGGTTTTTTGGAAGGGACATCCTGCGTGACACTGCAGTGCCACTCCTAGATGTGCCCGGTGTTTGTGTCGGCCACTAGGGTCGCTAATCTTACTCACACAGTCAGCTACCTCATTGCGCCTCTTTTTTTCTTTGCGTCATGTGCTGTTTGGGGAGGGTTTTTTGGAAGGGCCATCCTGCGTGACACTGCAGTGCCACTCCTAGATGGGCCCGGTGTTTGTGTCGGCCACTAGGGTCGCTTATCTTACTCACACAGCGACCTCGGTGCAAATTTTAGGACTAAAAATAATATTGTGAGGTGTGATGTGTTCAGAATAGGCTGAAAATGAGTGTAAATTATGTTTTTTGAGGTTAATAATACTTTGGGATCAAAATTACCCCCAAATTCTATGATTTAAGCTGTTTTTTAGGGTTTTTTTAAAAAAACACCCGAATCCAAAACACACCCGAATCCGACAAAAAAAATTCGGTGAGGTTTTGCCAAAACGCGGTCGAACCCAAAACACGGCCGCGGAACCGAACCCAAAACCAAAACACAAAACCCGAAAAATTTCCGGCGCTCATCTCTAGACCCCACACAGTGCATGTTTTGCAGGTCTCCTCTCATAATCACAATTTAAATAATGAGCTCCACCTGTGGACCTTTTTTAAATGTGTTACTGAGTAATTAATACACCTGTGCACCTGCTGGGTTACCTGCAAAACATGCACTGTGTGGGGTCCTGAGGACCGAGTTTGAGAACCTGTGTACTAGACAATTGGTCGAACCCTTTGTTCCCCCCTCCCGTTTTCTTATTTCCGGAGGATTCGATAGACCCGTGTCCATTCACTTGGGATCCATGCAGATCCATCCATACTTGGCCATTCACATCAGTCCCTGCCCCAGTTGAGCTTACAATCTATATTCCCTACCACATATACACACATTCATGCTAGGGTTAATTTTGTTGGGATCCAATTAACCTACCAGTATATTTTGGATTGTGGGAGGAAACCGGAGTACCCGGAGGAAACCCACGCAAGTACGGTGCAAATATACAAACTCCACACAGTTAGAGCCATGGTGTGAATCGAACCCATGACCTCAGTGCTGTGAGGTAGTAATGCTAACCATTACACCATCCGTATTAACAATAATCCACATTCACAAGGCTACTGTATATGAGTAATTTTAAACAATCCTATGCAAAACATTGAAAGGGATTTTTATAAAAGAACATTATATCATTCACTATCTCTGTATCTGCACTTATAGCACTTTCCTCAATGTAATTTTCCTTGTAAATCATTTTTATTAGGTTATAGCTTGGCTTAACATTTTATTAAAAGACCCTCGAAGTCTTTAAAGTTAAAATTTCATATGGGTATTTTACTTTGAAAGGAATACTGTCTGAGCTCCAACTTAAAGAAATAAGTGTAAGTCCTTTATGTGCTCTCAGGGGGTCATTCCGACCCGTTCGCACGCCGCGGTTCATTGCTGCGGTGTGAACGGACCGGGACTGCACCTGCGTGGTACCCGCAATGCGCATGCACGTCTTTCACGGCGACAGCCATCACCGGGCAGCGACGCCGCCAGCGGAAAAAGTGATCGCAGCGGCAATCGCAAGAAGACTGACAGGCGGGAGGCGTTCCGGGGTGTCAACTGACCATTTTCAAGGCGTGGTGAGTCGAACACAGGTGTGTCCAGGCGTTTGGAGGACGGATGTCTGACGTCAATTCCGGGACCTTCGTCGCTGGATCCGTCGCACAGGGTAAGTAAGCCTGATCCTGGTCTTCTTTTGCTCAAATCTTTTTTTGCATAGCAGGGCTTGCACAAGCGTTCGCAGCCTTGCTATGCAAAAAATCCCTGCCCATAGGTGGCATCTAGTTGATCACACGGGCTGCAAAAAGTAGCTGCGTGCGGTCAACTCGGAATGAGGCCCAAAATACCCAGGTGTTTTACTTTCGCCAGCAGTTCTAAATTCCGTCAATTGCTACTTTCACAGGTGCACAGAAAATATCATAGTTCAGAGATAGGAAATCAGAATTAAATTGGAACACTTACGTGTAGGTGTTGATGGAGTGCAGTTATCCATGTAACAACAGGACGTGGCCAACTTTATTTTGCTGCTGGGAGTGCTGAGAGATGCATTTGTGTTACACTTCTCATTAGTTACACAAGACAGGACATAGATTTCACTTACTGTGACTCCATCTGCACAAAAAGAATAATGAATTTCAATTAACTAAATAAAACACATTTAAAAAAGAAAGCTAGGTCTTCCCTACTTTATGCTCAAAGTTCTTAGGGGTCTATTTACTAACCTTTGGATGGAGATAAAGGGGGTCATTCCGTGTTGTTCGCTCGTTATTTTTTTTTGCTACGGAGCGATTAGTCGCAAACTGCGCATGCGCAATGTACGCAGGGCGCCTGCGCCAAGTAAATTAGCACAAAAGTTTGGTATTTTACTCAAGGCGTAACAAAGATTTTTCATCGTTCTGCTGATCGTAGTGTGATTGACAGGAAGTGGGTGTTTCTGGGCGGAAACTGACCGTTTTCTGGGAGTGTGCGGAAAAACGCAGGCGTTTCAGGGAAAAACACGGGAGTGTCTGGAGAAACGGGGGAGTGGCTGGCCGAACGCTGGGTGTGTGTGTGACGGCAAACCAGGAACGAAACTGACTGAACTGATCGCTATTTGTGAGTAGATCTCGAGCTACTAAGAAACTGCTAAGAAATTTCTATTCGCAATTCTGCTACTCTTTCGTTCGCAATTCTGCTAAGCTAAGATACACTCCCAGAGGGCGGCGACTTAGCGTGTGCAATGCTGCTAAAAGTAGCTAGCGAGCGAACAACTCTGAATCACCCCCAAAGTGGAGAGAGATAAAGTACCAGTCAATCGACTCCTAACCGCCATGTAACAGGCTGTGTTTGAAAACATGACAGTTAGCAGTTGGTTGGTACTTTGGGGTCTATTTACTAAGCCTTGGATGGAGATAAGAGTGGTCATTCCGAGTTGTTCGCTCGCTAGCAGTTTTTAGCAGCCGTGCAAACGCTATGCCGCCTCCCACTGGGAGTGTATTTTAGCTAAGCAGAAGTACGAACGAAAGGATCGCAGAGCGGCTACAAAATAATTTTGTGCAGTTTCAGAGTAGCTTCAGACCTACTCAACGCTTGCGATCACTTCAGACTATTCAGTTCCTGTTTTGACATCATGAACACGCCCTGCATTCGCCCAGCCACGCCTGCGTTTTTCCTGGCACACCTGCGTTTTTTCGAACACTCCCTGAAAACGGTCAGTTGACACCCAGAAATGCCCTCTTCCTGTCAATCACTCTGCGGCCAGCAGTGTGACTGAAAAGCTTTGCTAGACCTTGTGTGCAACTACATCGTTCGTTGCAATTGTACGATGCGCATGCGCATTGCGCCACATATGCATGCGTAGAAGTGCCTTTCTTTTGCCTGATCGCTGCGCAGCGAACAAAAGCAGCTAGCGATCAACTCGGAATGACCCCCAAGGTGGCTGGAGTTAAAGTCCCAACCAACCAGCTCCTAACTCTAATTTTTCAAACACTGCCTGTGACACGGCAGATAGACGCTGATTGGCTGGTACTTTATCTCCGTCCACTTTATCTCCATCCAAGGCTTAGTGAAAAGACCCCATAATCCCAAAAATTACCAACTCACTGCTTTCCTAATAACATCCCCTGGGTGGGGTTCATCCACTAGAACACACATCACAGCAGGACCCCAGCACTTACATGTAGCCGAGTCCTCCCCGCATCACCTCTGTTTACCTCGTTACCATTATCTATGAATAGTTACGCTACAAAAAGAGAAATATAACTGAACATCCACATACAGTAATAAACACTATCCCACTTACATTATATTCACCTTCCATGCTCTGGAAATGTTTTAGCTTCCTTATAATACAGTACAGTAGGTGTAATTGCATGGGTGTTCTCTGCTCAACATGACAGTACAACACAAGGTGAGTGGTGAGGACCTGCTATCCCTAGAGGCAGGATTTTCGGGAGGGGGGGGGGATTCCAAATATGAGTATGTGTGTATACGTATATATCTGAACATACATACAAACACAAACAGTAGTATACTAACAAACACACATAGCATACACACACACACACACACACACACACACAGGGTCGAGTTAAGGGTGGTGGGGGCCCAGGGCAACGTAGATTGTGGGGGCCCCCACCTATGATTTCTGGCAAAGTCGTCACTCCTCCTTCCCAAGGCCGAGCGCGCGCGCGCTCGCATGCACACACATACACACACACACTCACATACATACACACACATGCATATTTTTACTTACATTGCAGCAGGGAGCGCAGGCGGTCCTGCGGCTTGCAGACACTGTCTCGCGGGATTACCTTGTCCTGCAAGACTGACTGTGCTGGAGCTCCTCGGCGGCTGCTGTTACTGAACAGCTGAGCCGCCGAAGGAAGACTCCTACAAAACATATGGTGTGGGGGCCCCTAATGTGTGGGAGCCCCGGGATGCCCGCCCTCTTGCCCCTGCCTTAATCCGGCTCTGCACACACACACACACACACACAGCAAGCTTACTTACACAAGCCAAGGGCTGAGGAGCCTGGCTGCCAGAGTGGGTGAGCAGATGGCATATGAGTGGAGCTGCTGCTGCTACTGGGCATATACAGGAACACCACCCTTGACCATCTGTATCCAGTACAGAGAGCTCCGCCAACCAATGCTCTGTCCAAGCAGATGCCAAACATGTGCGGCTTCTCCGATCTAGGGATGGCCATCGGTGGGTTGGCCATCAATGTTAAGAAACCATATGCTAGGGAACCATCAATGGTTTCACCCACCGATGGTCATCCCTTCTTTACTATGGAGTGGGCTGCTGGCCAATCAGTGATTGGGGGTGGGACTTGCAGGTGACAGGGGCAGAGCAAAGCTCTTTGTCCAAACATAATGTAGAGGGGAAGAATAAAAAAAAAATCTAGTTGGTCTTTACCATCGTATTCAGAATCGACCATAGACCATCGATTTTGAATCATCGATGGTTGATGGCCATCCCTACTCCAAACACGGCAACAGGTGGCCTACAGCCAGTGAAGACACGGGGACAAGGCTGTCTCCTTCTCTGAAAGAAGATGTGGTCCATTGGGAAGAGGGGAGGGGGGTGTTCTGGGTACCCATAAATCGTTCCTGTGCCCGCCACTGAGAGGTGTCCAATGTACCATTAGTAGGGCGGGTAAGGGTAGTGAGAGTGTCATGCCTTTTTGTAAATACAGATTGTATTTACTATTAATTTTCAATATTTTTCAGGAAATCAACCAAAAACAGCGAAGTGATTTTGAACTAAATTTCCACATTGTTACTAACATTGGGGCTAATTCAGACTGATGCCCTTTGTGGCGTGCGCTCGCGCAGCGTGCGCTCTGTACGTGCACAATCCGGGAGCCCAGTGAGATGCTAAAAGCATCTCAGGGCTGCGATCGCCTCTGCCTGATTGGCAGGCAGAGGCGGTCGCGGGGTGGGAGGGGGCGTGTCAACAGTGGCCCTCATTCCGAGTTGTTCGCTCGCTAGCTGCTTTTAGCAGCATTGCACACGCTAAGCCACCGCCCTCTGGGAGTGTATCTTAGCTTAGCAGAATTGCGAACGAAAGATTAGCACAATTGCGAATAGAAATTTCTTAGCAATTTCTGAGTAGCTCGAGACTTACTCCTACACTGCGATCAGTTCAGTCAGTTTCGTTCCTGGTTTGACATCACAAACACACCCAGCATTTGCCCAGACACTCCCCTGTTTCTCCAGCCACTCCCGCGTTTTTCCCTGAAACGCCTGCGTTTTTCCGCACACTCCCATAAAACGGCCAGTTTCCACCCAGAAACACCCACTTCCTGTCACTACGATCACCAGAACGAAGAAAAATCTTCGTTAGGCCGTGAGTAAAATACCAAACTTTTGTTTTCTAATTTACTTGGCGCAGGCGCACTGCGAACATTGCACATGTGCAGTTTGCGACAAATCGCTCCGTTGCGAAAAAAACTAACGAGCGAACATCTCGGAATGACACCCAGTGTTAGAACGCCATTGGCGGGGCGCGGTCCAGAGAGCGCAAGCATGTCCGGACCGTTGCGGGGGGTGGGCCGCGGTGGCTGCATGATGTCACGCATAGCCGCTGCGACCCAGGACGCGGCGAGTAGCCGTCTGCCAGCACACAGTGACCGCTGTGAGGGGTGAGCTGAAGCCACTGCTATTACCCACACTGGCACTACACTACAGGGGTTTTAACCCACTGTAGACATGATTCTTTTCCTCAGCCAGTATAAAAAAACCAGGAAGACCGCACGTCATTAAGGGGACGGGGCTTCACTATCCAGCAGCTCACCAGTGCCATTTTCCCTCTGCAGCTATACACAGGCAGACTGGCTGGGAAGCGCAGCTCCTCCACAAGGACTCCAGAACATCTCAGCCAAACCAGGGGTTCATAGCAAAGGAGGGGGGGAGCAATATTTGGTGTACTAAGCCCTATTAAGGGTATTTAGATTGCGACCCAGCTAAACATGTAGTTTAGCTATAGCGACGCTGTCATACTCTGTGTCTCCCTAGAAGGGCTCTGTGTGGGTTAACTGTGTTTTAACCTGTTTCGTGTGTGTGTGTGTGTGTGTGTGTGGGGGGGGGGTTCTTTCACATTCACTATGTCAAAGAAGTGTGTATCATGCACAGCAGAGTGTTTTTCTCAATCTGGGGGATCACTGCAGTGTACTCAGGATAGTACACATTCTCAGGCTAGTAGATCTGAACCAGTGTGGTTAGATTCATTAAAAGGGATGATTTCAAATATTTTGAATAAATTATCCCAAAATGAAAAGGAGACGCAATACTTAAGGCAATCTGTTGATGACCTGATGAATAGAGACTCAGTGGTCATTCCAGCGACTCAGACTTATGTCATTTGTCCACAAAAGTGTACTCTGGCCCAAATCATGCAGGCTGATACCGATGATGAGGTATCAGACCCAGAGGAGGGTGACGTGGACTCGGTAGAGGGGGTTGCAGCTTTAGGACAGTGAATACAGGCCCTAATAGAAGCTATAAGAGATGTCCTGCACATTCCTGACAAGGTGTCAGAGGACCAGGAGGAATCTTATTTTAATGTGAAATAGAAATCCTTTGCTACTTTTCCTGCTTCTAAGGAATTAAATTCCCTCTTTGAGGCAACTTTTGTTAATCCTGACAAGAAGTTTCAGATTCCAAAAGGGTTGCTCACATCCTTCCGGTTCCTCAGGATGATAGAAAAAAAATGGGAAAACCCACCGATAGTTGACGCATCGGTTTCCAGGCTATTACGTAAGATAGTTTAACCTGTTCCTGGGGCAGCTTCATTGAAGGATGCTGCAGACCGCAAGATTGAGACCACTCTCAAGTCTCTGTACACAGCTGCGGGGGTGGCCCAAAGACCCACTATAGCTTGTGCATGGATCACTGTATGCCACCGCAAAATGGTCAGGTAATCTAATTGACGGGTTAGATTACTTATCCAGGGGGGAGATTATTTGACTCCTACAGCATATATAGGATTCTGCTAACTTTATGGTGGAGGCCATAAACGAGATTGGATTGCTCAACGCAAGCACCACTGCCATGGCCGTGTCAGCACGCAGGGGCTTGTGGCTACGCCAGTGGACTGCAGATGCGGATTCCAGGAAAGGCGTGGAAAGCCTACCTTTCACAGGTAAAGCCTTTTTGGAGATGTACTGGATACGTGGATATCCAAGGCTATGGTGGGTAAGTCTACATACCTTCCTTCCGCAGCACCCCCGGCTAGAAATCCTATACTGCGCCAAATTTGCAGTCCTTTCAGACAGCAAAGTTTAAAAGTAAGTTCAAGGGTTCTTCTACAACCTTCAAAGGCAATAGAGGTAAGCCCCAAAAACCTGCAAATACAGCCTCACAGGATCAGACCTCCGGTTCTGCTTCCGCGAAACTGTCAGCATTACGGTGGACCTCACTGCCTGGATAACAGGCAGGTGGGAGCCCGGTTACGATATTTCAGTAATGTTTGGGCCACATCGTACCTGAATCCATGGGTAAAAGATCTTATCGTCCAGGGTTACAGACTGGAGTTTCAGGAACTCCCACCTCACAAACCTTACAAGCAGCAATTCAAAAACTGGTACAGACTCAGGTCATTGTTCCAGTTCCCATTCAACTACAAAACAAGGGTTTCTATTCCAACCTGTTTGTGGTACTGAAACCGAACGGTTCGGTGAGGCCCATTTTAAAACTCAAGTCACTGAACCCGTATTTACGGGTCTTCAAACTCAGATGGAGTCGCTGAGAGCGGTGATCTCAGGTCTGGAGGAGGGAGAATTCCTGGTGTCTCTGGATATCAAGGATGCTTACCTTCATATTCCAATTTGGCCAGCGCATCAGGCTTATCTAAGGTTTGCATTGCAGGACTGTCACTACCAGTTCCAGGCCCTGCCCTTTGGGCTCTCCACGGCACCGAGGGTGTTTACCAAAGTAATGGCGGAGATGATGTTTCTCCTCTGCAAGCAAGGATTGAACATAATACCATACCTGGACGATCTGCTGATAAAAGTACCATCCAGGGAGAGGTTGTTACACAGCATTAGCCTCTCCACACGACTACTCCAGGATCAGGGTGGATTCTGAACCTGCCAAAATCTCACCTGGAACCAACACGGAGGCTTCCGTTCCTGGGGATGATACTGGAAACGGAGGTACAGAAGGTATTCCTTCCTCTGGAAAAGGCATTGGTAATTCAGTCAATGGTACGGGACATCCTTATGCCGACCCAGATATCGGTGCATCTGTGTATACGCCTCCTGGGAAAGATGGTAGCCTCTTACGAGGCACTGCAGTATGGAAGGTTTCACGCAAGGCCCTTCCAGCTGGATCTGCTGGACAAATGGTCCGGATCGCATCTCCACATGCACCAGAGGATACGTCTGTTGCCAAGAACCAGGATTTCTCTTCTGTGGTGGCTACAGACTTCTCACCTGACGGAGGTCCGATGGTTTGGGATTCAAAATTGGATTCTGCTAACCACGGATGCAAGCCTCAGAGGTTGGGGTCAGTCACCCAAGGGGAACACTTCCAAGGAAAATGGTCAAGTCAGGAAACCATTCTTCCGATCAACGTTCTGGAACTAAGGGCCATATACGACGCCCTTCTGCAGGCGTCTCATCTTCTTCAAGATCGAGCCATCCAGGTTCAGTCGGACAATGTGACGGCGGTGATGTACATAAACCGACAGGGCAGAACGAAGAGCAGAGCAGCAATGTCAGAGGTGACAAGGATTCTCCTCTGGGCAGAGAGACACGCTGTGGCACTGTCCGCGATCTTCATTCCGGGAATGGACAACTGGGAAGCAGACTTCCTCAGCAGACACGACCTCCACCCAGGAGAGTGGGGCCTTCACCCGGATGTATTTGGGTGCTTGACTCATCGGTGAGGAACTCCACAGATCGACATGATGGCCTCTCGTCTCAACAAGAAGCTCCAGCAGTATTGCTCCAGGTCAAGAGACCCACAGGCAGTGGCGGTGGATGCTCTGGTGACTCCATGGGTCTATTAGATGGTGTATGTCTTTTCACCACTTCCATTGATCCCAAGAATTCTCAAAAGAATAAAAAGGGAAAGGGTTCAAGCAATTCTCATTGCTCCGGATTAGCCAAGAAGGGCTTGGTACGCAGATCTACTGGAAAGGCTTCTGGCAGACCCGTGGCCTCTACCTCTTCGGGAGGATCTTCTACAACAGGGGCCATTCATCTATCAAGACTTACCACGGCTACGTTTGATGGCATGGAGGTTGAGCATCAAATTCTAGCTCGGAAAGGGATTGCGGACAGGGTAATTTCTACCTTGATTCAAGCCAGAAAAGGGGAAACGTCTAAACATTACCACCAAATTTAGAGAAAATATGTCTCTTGGTGTGAAAACAGGAAATTTCCTGCGATGGAATTTCAACTGAGTCGGTTTCTGCTTTTTCTGCAGTCTGGTGTGGATGAGGGCCTACGCCTAGAATCAGGGCCGGTTCCGGGGCTTCTTGCGCCCCAGGGCGGCATTAGGGAGTGTGGCTTTATACAGGGGGCGTGGTCAGTTACGTCCCCTGTACTGTAGTAGGATGTGCGGTGCGCGAGGACGTCAACGTGCACCGCACAGCAAAGGTCCTCTCCACGAAGGAAAACTAGACGCTAAGCGTCTAGTTCCCTTCGTGGAGAGGACCTTTGCTGTGCGGTGCGCGATGACGTCAACGCGCACTGCACATCATTACAGTTAAGGTCCTCTCCAGGAAGGGAAACTAGAAACGTAGCGTCTAGTTTCCCTTCACAGCGGACAGCGGCAGCAGGGGGCACCACAGCAGCAGTTGATTTTGCCATAGTGCGGCGCCCTCCGGAAAGGCGGCGCCCCGGGCAAAAGTCCTGCTTGCCCGTGGCAAGATCCGCTACTGCCTAGAATCCATAAACGTCCAGATTTCAGCCTTGTCCATTTTCTTCCAGAAACAGTTGGCTTCCCTTCCTGAGGTTCAGACCTTCTTGAAAGGAGTTCTGCACATCCAACCGCCCTTTGTGCCTCCCACGGCACCTTGGGATCTCAACGTGGTGTTGCAGTTTCTGCAATCGGATTGGTTTGAACTTTGAACCTTTACAGGAGGTTGATGTAAAGTTTCTTACGTGGAAGACCGTCACACTATTGGCCTTGGCTTCGGCAAGGCGTGTATCGGAATTGGAGGCCCTGTCTCACAAGAGCCCCTATTTGGTTTTTCATGAAGATAGAGCTGAACTCAGAACTTGTCAGCAGTTTCTTCCGAAGGTGGTGTCTGCGTTTCATATCAACCAACCTATTGTGGTGCCGGTGGTTACCGACGCCTCTTCTACTTCAAAGTCCCTGGATGTTGTGAGGGCTTTGAAAATCTGTGTGAAGCGAATGGCTCGTCACAGGAAATCGAACTGTTTGTGCTTTATGATGCCAAGAAACTTGGGTGCCCTGCTTCAAAGCAGTCTATTGCTCGCTGGATCACACTTACTATCCAGCAAGTTTGCCGGCTCCTAAATCTGTTCATGCCCACTCTACTCGGTCGGTGGGTTCTTCCTGGGCAGCTTCCCGGGGTGTCTCGGCTTTACAGCTCTGTCGAGCAGCAACTTGGTCTGGGTCGAACACGTTTTACAAGTTCTGCAAGTTCGATACTTTGGCCTCTGGGGACCTTCAGTTTGGTGAATAAGTTCTGCAGGAACCTCAGCACTCTCCCTCCTGGTTTGGGAGCTTTGGAACATCCCCATGGTACTAATGTGGACCCCAGTATCCTCTAGGACGTAAGAGAAAATAGGATTTTAATTACCTACTGGTAAATCCTTTTCTTGTAGTCCATAGAGGATACTGGGCTCCTTCCCGTGCTTCATGTTTCCTGCATGGTTACTCGGTTAAGTATTGTTGTTGGTTCAGCCGTTACTGTTCCTGTTCATGTTGGGTTAACATGTTTTCTTCTTGTTCGTGTGTGCTGGTTCGAATCTCACCACTATCCTTTCTGAATCCTTCTCTCAAGATATGTCCGTCTCCTCGGGCACAGTTTCTAGATTGAGTCTGGTAGGAGGGGCATAGAGGGAGAAGCCAGTGCACACTATTGATTTCTTAAAGTGCCCAAGGCTCCTAGTGGACCCGTCTATACCCCATGGTACTAATGTGGACCCCAGTATCCTCTACAAACTATGAGAAAAGGATTTACCGGTAGGTAATTAAAATTCTATTACAGTGCTAGTATTATCCTTTGCTCTTTTTTTCAAAGTCGTCAGGGGCGGATTGGGAACTGAATGGGGCCCTAGAAAAATGTTGTAGAAGTGGCCTCACATGAGCAGCACCAGAGGTATTATGTGTAACCATGGCTGCAGCACTACCTTTCACATGTCAATAACAAAACAGGCCCCATGTGCGCATCGGCCCACCGGGTAACTTTCCTTGAGGGGGCTGTGGACATTCCGCCCCTGTCCCTAAGTGTCACTCCATATGTGGCCACATTTGGAATGCAGACATTTTGCTCATGGAAGCCCGAGGTGAGGATTCGCATGCCACAATTTTTCTGTCTGCGGCTGCAGCTGTTGACACTTGTATTGGCACTTACACCTACCCATGCTGGGCGTGAGAGACAAGTGGAGAATTTGCCTATTGTAACCAACTTCCAGCCATCATTTATAAAGAACATTTTAAAAAAAAAATTAATAAGAAAATCTGATTGGCTGCTTATCTTCTGTTTTTATTGGCCCCTCCCTCAATAAGCCACTCTTTTTCAAGACAATCACTACAATAAATTGCTATTAAATGGATATATCTGTGAGCCAATGCTGCCAACTAAGATTTACAGTACTGTGCATGACATGGCCCAAGTCTTACCCGGAACCCCACCTATAGACACATGGGCATACCTCCCAACTTTGGCCGCCTTGAAAGAGGGACACACGCGCGGCGAAGCCGCGCGCTCTCCCGAAAAAGGGGTGTGACCTATGAAAAGGGGGCGTGGCTTCGCGGGAAGACCCGCGATCGCGAGCCACGCCCCCGATTTCGTCACTGAGGGGGCATGCCCAGCGCTCCGTGAGCCGCTGGCATGCCCCCTCTCCCTCTGTCTACAATGAATAGACGCTGTGCGCATGCGCACAGCGTCTATTCACCGCTGCTCTGCTAAGCAGGGCAGCGAGAGACTGAGCCTCCCAACTGTCCCCCCCCCACCGCGGGACACTGCGGCCCGCGGGTGGGACAGCGGGACAGACCCCAAAAAACGGGACTGTCCCGCGAAAATCGGGACAGTTGGGAGGTATGCATGGGGCGGGACGTAATGGAGCCAGAGTCCACCCGACGTGTGGGCTGCTGGCCGAATTTGGATGTTTTCTAAAGGGGCAGTCACTTACAAGGCATATGTAGTATTATTTTTCACTCAGTGTGCATTAGGGAAAACAATGTGTTTTCTTACTCAGAATTACCCCTCCCTTTTAGCACCTGAGTGACATCACAATCTGATTGAGCAGCTTGCCAATATATGTGCATTGTATTTAGAGAGGCATGGATGGGTCAGCATTAGGAGGGAGTGCTATTGGAGAAGTTAGGGGTGTCTCCAGGTAAGCTGGCTCTCAGATGCTGTAGGAGCCATTATCATGTGACCTTACACTGGGAATTCAGACCCAGTCATATGTGTAATTATTTATGGGGTGGGGGTGGGGTGCGGTGGCCCCTATGTCAGTGTGGCTGGGTGGCTTCAGGTCGGCACACCCTAACACTTTATTAACACTTATTATTTTCCCTATCACTTTGTATATATTTTTGTATTATTTTAATCACACTTCACTTACATAGCACTTATGTGCTTCTTATTAACCCTTATTAACTTTCACCTGTATGCTGACCTGGGGTAGCCGACCTGTGCCGACGTGATGGGGTCCTGCACCCCGGACCCATACCTAGTATTAGGGACCCCCAGTGACGGAGACGCCTTGCCGATCGGCCTGGGGGCTTAACCCTATATCTGCAGATATACGCAACTAAGATCTCCGTATTATCTGATTATTGGCCCTCATTCCGAGTTGATCGCTCGCTAGCTGCTTTTAGCAGCAGTGCAAACGCTAAGCCGCCGCCCTCTGGGAGTGTATCTTAGCTTAGCAGAAGTGCGAACAAAGGTTAGCAGTTCTACTACTAAGAAAATTTCATGCAGTTTCAGAGTGGCTCGATACTTACTCCTACCTTGCGACGACTGCAGAATGTTTAGTTCCTGGTTTGACGTCACAAACACGCCCTGCGTTCGGCCAACCACTCCCCTGTTTCCCCAGCCACTCCTACATTTTTTTCAGGCATGCCTGCGTTTTTCAGCACACTCCCTGAAAAGGCTGAGTTGCCGCCCAGAAACACCCACTTCCTGTCAATCACACTACGAACACTCGAGTGACTGAAAAGCGCCGCTCGAGCTTGTGTAAAACTGCAGTTTTGTGTGAAAGTACTTCGTGCGTGCGCGCTGCGTACCATACGCATGCGCAGAACAGCCGATTTTTAGCCTGATCGCTACGCTGCTAAAAACGGCAGCGAGCGATCAACTCGGAATGAGGGCCATTATGTAGTATTATTTTTCACTCAGTGTGCATTAGGGAAAACAATGTTTTTTCTTACTTACAAGGCATAACCATGCCTTATAAATGATTGCCCCTCTAAAAAAACGATGTTGGCCGGCATCCCGCACCTACCTCCAGCGATCTCAGACTCCATTACATCCCACTGATGGCCTGATTGCGATTTGGGAAAAGAGTAAGAAAGATCATGTAACTGGCGTGTCCAAACTGAAATCTGAATTGCAGTGTAAAAATAATCCTGCATAGTATTTCTGAGCTACAGCCAAAAGCTGTCTGTATTTACCCTGCATGAAGAAAAAAAAAGTACGTATTTGCACCGCCTGCACTGGTTTATCAAGGGGCCCAATACAGAGATGGACGCAATGGCTGATGTTCCACGCAACTGAGAGACTTTCGACAGACTGTGCAAGCACCGCAATTGCATTGTGTATGTGTCAAGGTGCAGCTACGAACCCGTTCACAATGAGGATTTCATTGCAAAGTGATTGCCGGGAAGTGACCGTTTGGAGGCGTTAATAAGAAGTGGTTGTAAAAACACAGGCATGACTGCTTTTGAGGTGTGTATCTACCGTCAGCTGCACGTTCTTACGTACATAAATGAGCCTGCGTCGCCACTGTCATGTCCAGTGTGCATATATACGAACAGCTAAGCCTGATATTCCCTGTTCTTGTGTGTAGGCTGCGAATGTGTACGCAATTGCAGAAGAGTAGCGATAGCTCCTGTGGGCGTCCTTTTTCATTCATGGGCTTCACTCGCTAATGTCAGCAGTGGCAAAGCAGAGAAAATCGGACATGCAATTGCATTAGCATAGATCTCTGAATCGGGCCCCAGGGACACAGTTACTGTCTCCTTCTTAATTTATTCTTCTTATTTAAAGAAGTGGAGGCAAATGTGAACAATGCTACGATAAGTTCCACAAAACCAAACTCTTTGCAGCTTAAAAGGTGAAAGCACAAGTCACATAAATATTGTTTGCAAAATGCAATCTCTGTATAACATACTTGCTATAGATGCTGTACGGACACCCCCACAAGCCTGATTTGCGGCACACTGTGTGGTTTCTCCAGTACAGGAGGAAAAATCAACGCCCGTGCACAGCTTACACGTGAGAGAAAAACCTGCAATTGAAAAAAGAAAGAATAGTGAAACGAGGATATGTTGTAACCAAATTATTTTTTTTCTTATAGAGTCTGCGATTACACGGTTGGGATCCAGTCTTTAGGTCGACAGTAAGTAGGTCGATATGGTTTCTGGGTCGGCATGTTCTAGGTCAACATGACAAAAGGTCGACATGAGTTTTTCACATTTTTCTTCATTTTTTGAACTTTTTCATACTTTACGATCCACTTGGATTACAATCGGGGAGGGGACACGGTGCAATAATTGGGGTTCCCGGTCACTGTACGGAGAAAGCGACACCAAAAAAAGAAAAAATATATATGTCGACATTTTCTTATGTTGACCTAGTACATGTCGACCTAGAGTTCCTGTCCACATAGAAACTATGTCAACCTACTTACTGTCAACCAATAGTGGTCAACCTAGATACTGTGGACCTAAGTCTTATCTACCTAACATACCACACCCACATGGTTAATGTTCCAACTGTGGTACCTTGGCCCCTACTCATGTTTGTGCCGGGTGTGGTTCATCAAATCGACAGTGTCTAGGTCGACAATGTTTAGGTCGACCACTATAGGTCGACAGTCACTAGGTCGACATGGATGGAAGGTCTGCTTTTGACCTTTGAAATTCCTTTGATTGTGGATGATCTGGTTGCAGTCCTGGCTGCAGAGTGTTATAGAAGCAGCAACCTGGTAAACCTGGATACATCTTTTATATTGTGAGCAGCCATTCTGCCTGGTGGTTTTGTTGTCTTTGTTTTAAAGTCCAGCCTGGTTTTGCCTTTTAAATTATTGCCAATACAGCAGATTTACAGGCAATTAGATTCCCCCCTATCTGCACCTTCTTGCACTCTTTTTAGATTTTTGTGTTGGCCAGTGCTAGGTAGGAAATTTGGCAAGATGCGGCAGCCAACACCATCAGATTCATTTTGTGGATTGGATTTTACTTATTGTGTGCAATCTCTGTATTTGTGGAATGTTGTACAAGAGGTAATGGCATTCTCTATGTCCCTACGTTATGCAATGCATGGATCTTGAGACGGGGCTGCTGACTCATTCCTCTGTTGGAGTTTTCAGAGGTTTCCATAATCAGATCTTCTGATAACTGCTGGGTTTACAGACACTGTCTTCTCTGCGGTTCCCAGTTACTAAACACACAAGCAGCTTTTCCCGTAGGTTTTTAGACAGAAGCTTCTCGTCGATTTTTGATTGGATGGTCAGCAGTGACCTTCAATGTAAGCGAGTAGGAAGGATTGGGTTGAGCGGCTACGTGAGACATCTACGCGATACAGTAGCATTCAAGAGATTTTAGATAAGTGCTTTACATGATATATAAAAAGTGCCATATATTCCAATCAGGTGTTATAGTGACTGAGAGGTAAATGTATCAAAGCTTGGAGAGAGATATATTACTAACGAGATGCACAGCGTTTAGTATGAAATACCTACAATCAAAATCCTGACGACAATTGACCGACGGTCAAAATCCTGACAAGGTCAAAATACCGACATTTAAAATACAGACAGGGTCAAAACACCAACATTTAAATGTTGACAGGTCAAAAAGTCGAGACGAGATTTTCATTGTTTTTTTCGGTGTGTATGTCGACATAGACACCTTGTAAGTGTACCGCGTCCCTGCGCATGGCTCGCTTTGCTCGCCATGCTTCGGGCACGGTGCCTCCCTGCGCTCGGTACACTATTATATTCCCCCTCCAGGTCCACTGGGATGGTAAAGTGTGAACAAGTCGGTTTCAATGAAAAAATCATGAAAAACTCATATCGACTTTTTGACCTGTCAACATTTTAAATGTCGGTATTTGGACCTTATCGTTATTTTAAATGACGGGATTTTGACCTGGTCGGGTTTTTGACCGTCAGTCAATGGTTGTCGGGATTTTGATTGTAGGTAAATTGACATCATCCCGGATGTACTAAGCATCTGTGACGCAATACATCCCGACACTTATCAGTTACATACCGGCCAAAGGTACATATGTGTCCAAATCTCCACAAATGGCATTTGCTGAGTTTTGTCCACATTTCCCCATTAGTACATCCTGCCCTGTGTTTCATAAAGGACAGAAGCCGATTGGTTATTACTTTGTCTCCCAGCTGTGATACAGTACGTCTCCCTAGCCTGGGGTACAGCAACCAATTAAAAGGAGAACTGGGAAACTTCTAGAAATAATTCTGAACGTCACCACAGTATCAAGAATCAGTTTGTTGCTCACACAGTAATAGATAGTGATAGACGCATTACTGTAAGTCCACAGTTGTAACAGAGGGAGATCTATATTGGGTGTAGTATGGCTGACCGGCGGTCTCCTGACCGCCGGTCAGCTTACCGACGCCGGGATCCCGGCAGCATACCGACGCCGGGATCCCGGCGGGGAGGGGCGAGTGCAGCAAGCCCCTTGCGGGCTCGCTGCGCTCGCCAAGCTGCGGGCTCGGTGGCGACCTGCGGTCGCCACGAGTTCTATTCCCACTCTATGGGTGTCGTGGACACCCACGAGTGGAATTAGTCCCTGTTGGTCGGCATGCAGACCATCGGGATACTGAGCCAGCGGGATGGTGGAGGAGGTCATGTGACTGTCGGTCAGCAGCCCGCCGGTCACATGAATACCACCCCTGGCGGTAGGGTTATAAAGTGTGGGGCAGATCATCACATCCCCAGGACAGCTCTGATAGCCTCTGACGTTACAGCTATATCATGTTCAGTGCAGACCCAATATCCACAGGAAGAACCCAGGCGACAGAGCAGGTAACTGTAACACATGTACTGTGATATGTACTTACCAGTGGCCATGAGAGCTGAGAGAACACACAGAGATCCAAGGAGAGACGTCATTGTGTGTTGCAACTACTGCTGAACTCTAGAAAGCACCAGTCTACTGCAGGGTAAGCAGCTGTATACTATCATTAAATAGACACTGGGGAAGGCGGAGCCAAGATAACTTTCAATATCTGGGAACTACATGCAAATACTACATTATATAACAGAGCAGACACTTATTTATTAACATTTCCCTATATAGCGCCAGCATGTCCCTTGTGCTTTACAGTTGACACTTTGGGGTTTATTTGGAGTTTATGTAATAGCTTTCGATTCCACGGAAGCTGCGGAACGTCGGTGAGATTACAGCTAAATTTAAAGCGGCCACCAGTTATAAGGCTGATTCAGTCTTAGAACAGATTGTCTCTTTAAATTTAGCTGAAATCTCACCGAAGGCCTGCAGTTTCCGTGAAATCGGAAGGTATTACATAAAACCCTTAGAATTTGGTGGTAGATTGAAAAAATAGATAACAAAGGAGTGGAATGGATCTGCATGGAACAGGAACCATTGATATGTCCATAATGAGTGAAGGGCATGCGATACACAGGGTCCAGAGAGGCCCACACAGCACATCTTGCCCCCATATACTTATACTCTCCTCAGGAGTACCAGGTCGGTGTGCAGCAGCAGAAATCACTATGAAAAAGCGGCCATTTTCCTGGAGATTTGAGCGTGCGCAGTAGAGAAGTCATGGGCACCATGTTCCCCGAGACCTGAGAATGTGCATTAGAATCTGGCACAATAACAGGGTCTACTGTGGTGCCGCAAGGAAGGGGCCCACACTGCCTGAACATGGGACCCCTCCACTCTTAAACCAACCCTGTCAGGAATGTAAATGTGAGGTGCAGGAAATAAAATAAAAAAATAAAATAAAAAAAATGAAATCTTCTACTTTACAGAAAGTCATTCTTTGAAAGAAATGTTCTCAGTTAACAGCTACTTGTAGTGTTATATTGTTTGTGTTACAAATACATATCTCTTCCCCAATCACGCACACAGAAATCTGACTAGAAAACATGAGTACACTGAATAGCACATATAGTATCTTCATATACTCACAGCTCATCAGGATACGCTCAAAGCTCTACATCACATACACCATTCTTCGTCTTCACCTTGGGAAGCATGATGGCACTGTGGTAAGCATTGCCATTTTACAGCACTAGATTGAATTGTGGAGTCTGTATGTTCTCTCCATGTTTGCCTGTGTTTCCCCTCCAGGTACTCAAAAACACGCTGGTTGGGTAAAGGGCCTAACAAAATAAAATTACCTACCTCTCTATCCACCTCTTCAGACATAGGGGGCAACAAGTGCAGCGGGTGTGGTATAAAAAGTCAACTTTTAGAATATTCAGAATGTCGACATGTTAAAGTATAGCATCCTGGTAATTTAATGTAATGGCAGTGTTCTATATGTGTTTGTTATAGTTGCAATAGTTTGAAATGATGCAGTGTAATCTAACCCCATTTACCCACGTGCATTATGCTTGGCATAGCCTAAATTTGTATGCAGCAGTTCAGAATGTTAATGTTAGTGTAGAAAACCATGTGAAGAAATCACAGGGAAGTGGCTCCAGGGTTTCATAAATATCATTACAATATTATCAGAAAACCTTCTGTAATTTGTATTTTGGAGAATGTCCTGGTTGAGCAGCATTGTTGTGTACTGCACCTCAATGTACCTGACTGGAAGAGGAGTGGTGAATCTCGCAGCTAGGTTGTAACATCTCTTTCTCAGTTTCTGCAGTGCAGTGGCTCTATCCGAGTCATGTTCTCACCTCAAGGATGTAGATATGAGCAAAATACCAGGAACAGACTCACAAAAAAAAAATCCCTTGCAGGTCTCTTTACAAATGACTCATGGCAACACACACACACACACACACACACACACACACACACACACACACCAGAAAAAAAGGAATAACGTGTTCATTACAAGGTTGTGCCACTAATACCCCTTTCACACTGCCTGAGGGGTCCCCCCTCCTTAGCATAACCAGCCTCGGGCTCTTTGAGCCTGTCCTGGTTGAAAAAATATGGGGCAAAAAATGACAGGGGTTCCCCCATATTTAATCAACCAGCACCGGGCTTTGCGCCTGGTCCTGGTTCCAAAAATACGGGGGACAAAAAGCGTAGGGGTCCCCCGTATTTTTGAAACCAGCACCGGGCTCCACTAGCCAGGTACATAATGCCACAGCCGGGGGACACTTTTATAGTGGTTCCTGCGGCCCTGGCATTACATACCCAACTAGTCACCCCTGGCCGGGGTACCCTGGAGGAGTGGGAACCCCTTAAATCAAGGGGTCCCCCCCCCTCCAGCCACCCAAGGGCCAGGGGTGAAGCCCGAGGCTGTCCCCCCCATCCAAGGGCGGCGGATGGGGGGCTAATAGCCTTTTGAAAAAATGTGAATATTGTTTTTAGTAGCAGTACTACAAGTCCCAGCAAGCCTCCCCCGCAAACTGGTACTTGGAGAACCACAAGTACCAGCATGCGGTGGAAAACCGGGCCCGCTGGTACCTGTAGTACTACTACTAAAAAAATACCCCCAAAAAACAGGACACACACACCGTGAAAGTATAATTTTATTACATACATGCACACCTCCAAACATACATACTTACCTATGTTCACACGAGGCTCTGTCCTCTTGTCCCTGTAGAATCCTTGGGGTACCTGTGAAAAAAATTATACTCACATAATCCAGTGTAGAATCAGACCTTTGTATAATCCACGTACTTGGCAAAATAATAAAATGGAAACCCGACCACGCACTGAAAGGGGTCCCATGTTTACACATGGGACCCCTTTCCCCGACTGCCAAGAACCCCCCTGACTCCTGTCAAAGAGGGTCCCTTCAGCCAATCAGGGAGCGCCACGTCGTGGCACTCTCCTGATTGGCTGTGTGCTCCTGTAGTGTCTGTCAGGCTGCACACGGCAGAGATTCAATGTAGCGCCTATGTGCTCCATTGTATCCAATGGTGGGAACTTTGCGGTCAGCGGTGAGGTTACTTTCGGTCAACCGCTGACCGCAAAGTTCCCACCATTGGATACAATGGAGCGCATAGGCGCTACATTGTATCTCTGCCGTGTGCAGCCTGACAGACACTACAGGAGCACACAGCCAATCAGGAGAGTGCCACGACGCGGCGCTCCCTGATTGGCTGAAGGGACCCTCTTTGACAGGAGTCAGGGGGGGTCCTGGCAGTCGGGGAAAGGGGTCCCATGTGTAAACATGGGACCCCTTTCAGTGTGTGGTCGGGATTCCGTTTTATTATTTTGCCAAGTACGTGGATTATACAAAGGTCTGTTTCTACACTGGATTATGTGAGTATAATTATTTTCACAGGTACCCCAAGGATTCTACAGGGACAAGAGGATAGAGCCTCGTGTGAACATAGGTAAGTATGTATGTTTGGAGGTGTGCATGTATGTAATAAAATTATACTTTCACAGTGTGTGTGTCCTGTTTTTTTGGGGGTATTTTTTAGTAGCAGTACTACAGGTACCAGCGGGCCCGGTTTTCCACTGCATGCTTGTACTTGTGGTTCTCCAAGTACCAGCTTGCGGGGGAGGCTTGCTGGGACTTGTAGTACTGCTACTAAAAACAATATTCACATTTTTTCAAAAGGCTATTAGCCCCCCATCCGCCGCCCTTGGATGGGGGGGATAGCCTCGGGCTTCACCCCTGGCCCTTGGGTGGCTGGAGGGGGGGACCCCTTGATTTAAGGGGTTCCCACTCCTCCAGGGTACCCTGGCCAGGGGTGACTAGTTGGGTATGTAATGCCAGGGCCGCAGGGACCACTATAAAAGTGTCCCCCGGCTGTGGCATTATGTACCTGGCTAGTGGAGCCCGGTGCTGGTTTAAAAAATACGGGGGACCCTACGCTTTTTGTCCCCCGTATTTTTGGGACCAGGTCCAGGCGCAGAGCCCGGTGCTGGTTGATTAAATATGGGGGAACCCCTGTCATTTTTTCCCCCATATTTTTTCAACTAGGACCGGCTCAAAGAGCACGTGGCTGGTTGTGCTTAGGAGGGGGGACCCCACGCAATTTTTTTCAGATTTTTTAAGACTTTAATCAACTTTTTAAGGTACACAATGAAGCCCTGCACGGATCTCACAGATCCGGCCGGGATTCCTTGTATTTTGTCAGGCAGTGTTTTACTCATCACTCCCGTAAAACACTGCCTGATATTACGAATCACATCGACATCGGAAAAAACGAATGTGCAAAACTCGGCAGCTTAGTGAATGATCGTATCAGGGGGGTCATTCCGAGTCGTTCGCTCGGTAATTTTCTTCGCAACGCAGCGTTTTTCTGCTTAGTACGCATGCGCAATGTTCGCACTGCGCCAAGTATTTTTGCTATGAAGATAGTTTTTTTACTCACGGCTTTTTCTTCACTCCGGCGATCGTAATGTCGTGGCACTCTCCTGATTGGCTGTGTGCTCCTGTAGTGTCTGTCAGGCTGCACACGGCAGAGATTCAATGTAGCGCCTATGTGCTCCATTGTATCCAATGGTGGGAACTTTGCGGTCAGCGGTGAGGTTACTTTCGGTCAACCGCTGACCGCAAAGTTCCCACCATTGGATACAATGGAGCGCATAGGCGCTACATTGTATCTCTGCCGTGTGCAGCCTGACAGACACTACAGGAGCACACAGCCAATCAGGAGAGTGCCACGACGCGGCGCTCCCTGATTGGCTGAAGGGACCCTCTTTGACAGGAGTCAGGGGGGGGTCCTGGCAGTCGGGGAAAGGGGTCCCATGTGTAAACATGGGGCCCCTTTCAGTGTGTGGTCGGGATTCCGTTTTATTATTTTGCCAAGTACGTGGATTATACAAAGGTCTGATTCTACACTGGATTATGTGAGTATAATTATTTTCACAGGTACCCCAAGGATTCTACAGGGACAAGAGGACAGAGCCTCGTGTGAACATAGGTAAGTATGTATGTTTGGAGGTGTGCATGTATGTAATAAAATTATACTTTCACGGTGTGTGTGTCCTGTTTTTTTGGGGGTATTTTTTTAGTAGTAGTACTACAGGTACCAGCGGGCCCGATTTTCCACTGCATGCTGGTACTTGTGGTTCTCGAAGTACCAGCTTGCGGGGGAGGCTTGCTGGGACTTGTAGTACTGCTACTAAAAACAATATTCACATTTTTTCAAAAGGCTATCAGCCCCCCATCCGCCGCCCTTGGATGGGGGGGATAGCCTCGGGCTTCACCCCTGGCCCTTGGGTGGCTGGAGGGGGGGACCCCTTGATTTAAGGGGTTCCCACTCCTCCAGGGTACCCTGGCCAGGGGTGACTAGTTGGGTATGTAATGCCAGGGCCGCAGGGACCACTATAAAAGTGTCCCCCGGCTGTGGCATTATGTACCTGGCTAGTGGAGCCCGGTGCTGGTTTCAAAAATACGGGGGACCCTACGCTTTTTGTCCCCCGTATTTTTGGAACCAGGTCCAGGCGCAGAGCCCGGTGCTGGTTGATTAAATATGGGGGAACCCCTGTCATTTTCCCCCCCATATTTTTTCAACTAGGACCGGCTCAAAGAGCATGTGGCTGGTTGTGCTTAGGAGGGGGGACCCCACGCAATTTTTTTCAGATTTTTTAAGACTTTAATCAACTTTTTAAGGTACACAATGAAGCCCTGCACGGATCTCACAGATCCGTCCGGGATTCCTTGTGTTTTGTCAGGCAGTGTTTTACTCATCACTCCCGTAAAACACTGCCTGATATTACGAATCACATCGACATCGGAAAAAACGAATGTGCAAAACTCGGCAGCTTAGTGAATGATCGTATCAGGATTAAAAAAGTTGCAGTAAAATGCACCCGATACCATTCGAGTTCAAACTAGAGATGAGCGCCGGAAATTTTTCGGGTTTTGTGTTTTGGTTTTGGGTTCGGTTCCGCGGCCGTGTTTTGGGTTCGACCGCGTTTTGGCAAAACCTCACCGAATTTTTTTTGTCGGATTCGGGTGTGTTTTGGATTCGGGTGTTTTTTTAAAAAAACCCTAAAAAACAGCTTAAATCATAGAATTTGGGGGTAATTTTGATCCCAAAGTATTATTAACCTCAAAAAACATAATTTACACTCATTTTCAGCCTATTCTGAACACATCACACCTCACAATATTATTTTTAGTCCTAAAATTTGCACCGAGGTCGCTGTGTGAGTAAGATAAGCGACCCTAGTGGCCGACACAAACACCGGGCCCATCTAGGAGTGGCACTGCAGTGTCACGCTGGATGGCCCTTCCAAAAAACCCTCCCCAAACAGCACATGACGCAAAGAAAAAAAGAGGCGCAATGAGGTAGCTGACTGTGTGAGTAAGATTAGCGACCCTAGTGGCCGACACAAACACCGGGCACATCTAGGAGTGGCACTGCAGTGTCACGCAGGATGTCCCTTCCAAAAAACCCTCCCCAAACAGCACATGACGCAAAGAAAAAAAGAGGCGCAATGAGGTAGCTGTGTGAGTAAGATTAGTGACCCTAGTGGCCGACACAAACACCGGGCCCATCTAGGAGTGGCACTGCAGTGTCACGCAGGATGTCCCTTCCAAAAAACCCTCCCCAATCAGCACATGATGCAAAGAAAAAGAAAAGAAAAAAGAGGTGCAAGATGGAATTATCCTTGGGCCCTCCCACCCACCCTTATGTTGTATAAACAAAACAGGACATGCACACTTTAACCAACCCATCATTTCAGTGACAGGGTCTGCCACACGACTGTGACTGATATGACGGGTTGGTTTGGACCCCCCCCCAAAAAGAAGCAATTAATCTCTCCTTGCACAAACTGGCTCTACAGAGGCAAGATGTCCACCTCATCTTCACCCTCCGATATATCACCGTGTACATCCCCCTCCTCACAGATTATCAATTCGTCCCCACTGGAATCCACCATCTCAGCTCCCTGTGTACTTTGTGGAGGCAATTGCTGCTGGTCAATGTCTCCGCGGAGGAATTGATTATAATTCATTTTAATGAACATCATCTTCTCCACATTTTCTGGATGTAACCTCGTACGCCGATTGCTGACAAGGTGAGCGGCGGCACTAAACACTCTTTCGGAGTACACACTTGTGGGAGGGCAACTTAGGTAGAATAAAGCCAGTTTGTGCAAGGGCCTCCAAATTGCCTCTTTTTCCTGCCAGTATAAGTACGGACTGTGTGACGTGCCTACTTGGATGCGGTCACTCATATAATCCTCCACCATTCTATCAATGTTGAGAGAATCATATGCAGTGACAGTAGACGACATGTCCGTAATCGTTGTCAGGTCCTTCAGTCCGGACCAGATGTCAGCATCAGCAGTCGCTCCAGACTGCCCTGCATCACCGCCAGCGGGTGGGCTCGGAATTCTGAGCCTTTTCCTCGCACCCCCAGTTGCGGGAGAATGTGAAGGAGGAGATGTTGACAGGTCGCGTTCCGCTTGACTTGACAATTTTGTCACCAGCAGGTCTTTCAACCCCAGCAGACCTGTGTCTGCCGGAAAGAGAGATCCAAGGTAGGCTTTAAATCTAGGATCGAGCACGGTGGCCAAAATGTAGTGCTCTGATTTCAACAGATTGACCACCCGTGAATCCTTGTTAAGCGAATTAAGGGCTGCATCCACAAGTCCCACATGCCTAGCGGAATCGCTCCGTGTTAGCTCCTTCTTCAATGCCTCCAGCTTCTTCTGCAAAAGCCTGATGAGGGGAATGACCTGACTCAGGCTGGCAGTGTCTGAACTGACTTCACGTGTGGCAAGTTCAAAGGGCATCAGAACCTTGCACAACGTTGAAATCATTCTCCACTGCACTTGAGACAGGTGCATTCCATCTCCTATATCGTGCTCAATTGTATAGGCTTGAATGGCCTTTTGCTGCTCCTCCAACCTCTGAAGCATATAGAGGGTTGAATTCCACCTCGTTACCACTTCTTGCTTCAGATGATGGCAGGGCAGGTTCAGTAGTTTTTGGTGGTGCTCCAGTCTTCTGTACGTGGTGCCTGTACGCCGAAAGTGTCCCGCAATTTTTCTGGCCACCGACAGCATCTCTTGCACGCCCCTGTCGTTTTTTAAAAAATTCTGCACCACCAAATTCAAGGTATGTGCAAAACATGGGACGTGCTGGAATTTGCCCATATTTAATGCACACACAATATTGCTGGCGTTGTCCGATGCCACAAATCCACAGGAGAGTCCAATTGGGGTAAGCCATTCCGCGATGATCTTCCTCAGTTGCCGTAAGAGGTTTTCAGCTGTGTGCGTATTCTGGAAAGCGGTGATACAAAGCGTAGCCTGCCTAGGAAAGAGTTGGCGTTTGCGAGATGCTGCTACTGGTGCCGCCGCTGCTGTTCTTGCGGCGGGAGTCCATACATCTACCCAGTGGGCTGTCACAGTCATATAGTCCTGACCCTGCCCTGCTCCACTTGTCCACATGTCCGTGGTTAAGTGGACATTGGGTACAACTGCATTTTTTAGGACACTGGTGAGTCTTTTTCTGACGTCCGTGTACATTCTCGGTATCGCCTGCCTAGAGAAGTGGAACCTAGATGGTATTTGGTAACGGGGGCACACTGCCTCAATAAATTGTCTAGTTCCCTGTGAACTAACGGCGGATACCGGACGCACGTCTAACACCAACATAGTTGTCAAGGACTCAGTTATCCGCTTTGCAGTAGGATGACTGCTGTGATATTTCATCTTCCTCGCAAAGGACTGTTGAACAGTCAATTGCTTACTGGAAGTAGTACAAGTGGGCTTACGACTTCCCCTCTGGGATGACCATCGACTCCCAGCGGCAACAACAGCAGCGCCAGCAGCAGTAGGCGTTACACGCAAGGATGCATCGGAGGAATCCCAGGCAGGAGAGGACTCGTCAGACTTGCCAGTGACATGGCCTGCAGGACTATTGGCATTCCTGGGGAAGGAGGAAATTGACACTGAGGGAGTTGGTGGGGTGGTTTGCGTGAGCTTGGTTACAAGAGGAAGGGATTTACTGGTCAGTGGACTGCTTCCGCTGTCACCCAAAGTTTTTGAACTTGTCACTGACTTATTATGAATGCGCTGCAGGTGACGTATAAGGGAGGATGTTCCGAGGTGGTTAACGTCCTTACCCCTACTTATTACAGCTTGACAAAGGGAACACACGGCTTGACACCTGTTGTCCGCATTTCTGGTGAAATACCTCCACACCGAAGAGCTGATTTTTTTGGTATTTTCACCTGGCATGTCAACGGCCATATTCCTCCCACGGACAACAGGTGTCTCCCCGGGTGCCTGACTTAAACAAACCACCTCACCATCAGAATCCTCCTGGTCAATTTCCTCCCCAGCGCCAGCAACACCCATATCCTCCTCATCCTGGTGTACTTCAACACTGACATCTTCAATCTGACTATCAGGAACTGGACTGCGGGTGCTCCTTCCAGCACTTGCAGGGGGCATGCAAATAGTGGAAGGCGCATGCTCTTCACGTCCAGTGTTGGGAAGGTCAGGCATCGCAAACGACACAATTGGACTCTCCTTGTGGATTTGGGATTTCAAAGAACGCACAGTTCTTTGCGGTGCTTTTGCCAGCTTGAGTCTTTTCAGTTTTCTAGCGAGAGGCTGAGTGCTTCCATCCTCATGTGAAGCTGAACCACTAGCCATGAACATAGGCCAGGGCCTCAGCCGTTCCTTGCCACTCCGTGTGGTAAATGGCATATTGGCAAGTTTACGCTTCTCCTCCGACAATTTTATTTTAGGTTTTGGAGTCCTTTTTTTTCTGATATTTGGTGTTTTGGATTTGACATGCTCTGTACTATGACATTGGGCATCGGCCTTGGCAGACGACGTTGCTGGCATTTCATCGTCTCGGCCATGACTAGTGGCAGCAGCTTCAGCACGAGGTGGAAGTGGATCTTGATCTTTCCCTAATTTTGGAACCTCAACTTTTTTGTTCTCCATATTTTATAGGCAGAACTAAAAGGCACCTCAGGTAAACAATGGAGATGGATGGATTGGATACTAGTATACAATTATGGACGGACTGCCACGGTTAGGTGGTATAAAAAAACCACGGTTAGGTGGTATATATTATAATAATAATACAATTATGGATGGACGGACTGCCTGCCGACTGCCGACACAGAGGTAGCCACAGCCGTGAACTACCGCACTGTACACTGGTTGATAAAGAGATAGTAGTATACTCGTAACAACTAGTATGACACTATGACGACGGTATAAAGAATGAAAAAAAAACCACGGTTAGGTGGTATATATTATAATAATAATACAATTATGGATGGACGGACTGCCTGCCGACTGCCGACACAGAGGTAGCCACAGCCGTGAACTACCGCACTGTACACTGGTTGATAAAGAGATAGTAGTATACTCGTAACAACTAGTATGACACTATGACGACGGTATAAAGAATGAAAAAAAAACCACGGTTAGGTGGTATATATTATAATAATAATACAATTATGGATGGACGGACTGCCTGCCGACTGCCGACACAGAGGTAGCCACAGCCGTGAACTACCGCACTGTACACTGGTTGATAAAGAGATAGTAGTATACTCGTAACAACTAGTATGACACTATGACGACGGTATAAAGAATGAAAAAAAAACCACGGTTAGGTGGTATATATTATAATAATAATACAATTATGGATGGACGGACTGCCTGCCGACTGCCGACACAGAGGTAGCCACAGCCGTGAACTACCGCACTGTACACTGGTTGATAAAGAGATAGTAGTATACTCGTAACAACTAGTATGACACTATGACGACGGTATAAAGAATGAAAAAAAAACCACGGTTAGGTGGTATATATTATAATAATAATACAATTATGGATGGACGGACTGCCTGCCGACTGCCGACACAGAGGTAGCCACAGCCGTGAACTACCGCACTGTACACTGGTTGATAAAGAGATAGTAGTATACTCGTAACAACTAGTATGACACTATGACGACGGTATAAAGAATGCAAAAAAAACCACAGTTAGGTGGTATATATTATAATAATAATACAATTATGGATGGACGGACTGCCTGCCGACTGCCGACACAGAGGTAGCCACAGCCGTGAACTACCGCACTGTACACTGGTTGATAAAGAGATAGTAGTATACTCGTAACAACTAGTATGACACTATGACGGTATAAAGAATGAAAAAAAAACCACGGTTAGGTGGTATATATTATAATAATAATACAATTATGGATGGACGGACTGCCTGCCGACTGCCGACACAGAGGTAGCCACAGCCGTGAACTACCGCACTGTACACTGGTTGATAAAGAGATAGTAGTATACTCGTAACAATTAGGATGACACTATGACGGTATAAAGAATGAAAAAAAAACCACGGTTAGGTGGTAGGTATATAATAATAAATAATACAATTCTGGTCGGACGGACTGCCTGCCGTGTGCCGACACAGAGGTAGCCACAGCCGTGAACTACCGCACTGTACACTGGTTGATAAAGAGATAGTAGTATACTCGTAACAATTAGGATGACACTATGACGGTATAAAGAATGAAAAAAAAACCACGGTTAGGTGGTAGGTATATAATAATAAATAATACAATTCTGGTCGGACGGACTGCCTGCCGTGTGCCGACACAGAGGTAGCCACAGCCGTGAACTACCGCACTGTACACTGGTTGATAAAGAGATAGTAGTATACTCGTAACAATTAGGATGACACTATGACGGTATAAAGAATGAAAAAAAAACCACGGTTAGGTGGTAGGTATATAATAATAAATAATACAATTCTGGTCGGACGGACTGCCTGCCGTGTGCCGACACAGAGGTAGCCACAGCCGTGAACTACCGCACTGTACACTGGTTGATAAAGAGATAGTAGTATACTCGTAACAATTAGGATGACACTATGACGGTATAAAGAATGAAAAAAAAACCACGGTTAGGTGGTAGGTATATAATAATAAATAATACAATTCTGGTCGGACGGACTGCCTGCCGTGTGCCGACACAGAGGTAGCCACAGCCGTGAACTACCGCACTGTACACTGGTTGATAAAGAGATAGTAGTATACTCGTAACAATTAGGATGACACTATGACGGTATAAAGAATGAAAAAAAAACCACGGTTAGGTGGTAGGTATATAATAATAAATAATACAATTCTGGTCGGACGGACTGCCTGCCGTGTGCCGACACAGAGGTAGCCACAGCCGTGAACTACCGCACTGTACTGTGTCTGCTGCTAATATAGACTGGTTGATATTTAAAGAGATATTAGTAGTATACAACAATACTATACTGGTGGTCAGGCACTGGTCACCACTCCTGCAGCAAAAGTGTGCACTGTTAATTAATATAATTGTACTCCTGGCTCCTGCTAACAACCTGCAGTGCTCCCCAGTCTCCCCCACAATTAATTATAAGCTTTTAATTTATACATTGATGACTGTGCAGCACACTGGGCTGAGCTGAGTGCACACAGACTGAGTCACACTGTGTGACTGACTGTGCTGTGTATCGTTTTTTTTTTCAGGCAGAGAACGGATATAGCAGAGAGAAGTGAACGGATATATTATATTAAATAAAAGTTAACTAGCAACTGCACTGGTCACTGACTGTGGTAAACTAACTCTGTCTGCGACTCTGCACAATCTCTCTCTATCTAATCTATCTATCTCTATTCTAATGGAGAGGACGCCAGACACGTCCTCTCCCTATCAATCTCAATGCACGAGTGAAAATGGCGGCGACGCGCGGCTCCTTATATAGAATCCGAGTCTCGCGATAGAATCCGAGCCTCGCGAGAATCCGACAGCGTCATGATGACGTTCGGGCGCGCTCGGGTTAACCGAGCAAGGCGGGAAGATCCGAGTCGCTCGGACCCGTGGAAAAAAAAGTGAAGTTCGTGCGGGTTCGGATTCAAAGAAACCGAACCCGCTCATCTCTAGTTCAAACACCCTTCAAAACGGCCAAAACACGAATCTTTGTAAATATACCCCACTGAGTAATAATGTTTCTTTAGGCAGTGTGAACTCTAGTTTCCTGTCAAGTCTGAGTTTTCTTGTAGCAAATTCCTGGGGCTGAACAGGAATTTCTAGAGAGGTATCAGGAGTACGAAAGAAAACCAACCGGTATTTTAGATTTCTCTCGCTGTCAGAAAGGTTTTGTAAATTATTGTAAAAATTAATAGCACAATATAAAGCACTGAGTAGCTCATGACAACTTAGCAATTAGTTACAGTGATAGTATATAGCTCACACAGTCTGCAATGCATGGATCTTGAGACGGGGCTGCTGACTCATTCCTCTGTTGGAGTTTTCAGAGGTTTCCATAATCAGATCTTCTGATAACTGCTGGGTTTACAGACACTGTCTTCTCTGCGGTTCCCAGTTACTAAACATACAAGCAGCTTTTCCCGTAGGTTTTTAGACAGAAGCTTCTCGTCGATTTTTGATTGGATGGTCAGCAGTGACCTTCAATGTAAGCGAGTAGGAAGGATTGGGTTGAGCGGCTACGTGAGACATCTACGCGATACAGTAGCATTCAAGAGATTTTAGATAAGTGCTTTACATGAGATATAAAAAGTGCCATATATTCCAATCAGGTGTTATAGTGACTGAGAGGTAAATGTATCAAAGCTTGGAAAGAGATATATTACTAACAAGATGCACAGCGTTTAGTATAAAATACCTACAATCAAAATCCTGACGACAATTGCCCGATGGTCAAATTCCTGACAAGGTCAAAATACCGACATTTAAAATACAGACAAGGTCAAAATACCAACATTTAAATGTTGACAGGTCAAAAAGTCGAGACGAGATTTTCATTGTTTTTTTCGGTGTGTATGTCGACATAGACACCTTGTAAGTGTACCGCGTCCCTGCGCATGGCTCGCTTTGCTCTCCATGCTTCGGGCACGGTGCCTCCCTGCGCTCGGTACACTATTATATTCCCCCTCCAGGTCCACTGGGATGGTAAAGTGTGAACAAGTCGGTTTCAATGAAAAAATCATGAAAAACTCATATCGACTTTTTGACCTGTCAACATTTTAAATGTCGGTATTTGGACCTTATCGTTATTTTAAATGTCGGGATTTTGACCTGGTCGGGTTTTTGACCGTCAGTCAATGGTTGTCGGGATTTTGATTGTAGGTAAATTGACATCATCCCGGATGTACTAAGCATCTGTGACGCAATACATCCCGACACTTATCAGTTACATACCGGCCAAAGCTACATATGTGTCCAAATCTCCACAAATGGCATTTGCAGAGTTTTGTCCACATTTCCCCATTAGTACATCCTGCCCTGTGTTTCATAAAGGACAGAAGCCGATTGGTTATTACTTTGTCTCCCAGCTGTGATACAGTACGTCTCCCTAGCCTGGGATACAGCAACCAATTAAAAGGAGAACTGGGAAACTTCTAGAAATAATTCTGAACGTCACCACAGTATCAAGAATCAGTTTGTTGCTCACACAGTAATAGATAGTGATAGACGCATTACTGTAAGTCCACAGTTGTAACAGAGGGAGATCTATATTGGGTGTAGTATGGCTGACCGGCGGTCTCCTGACCGCCGGTCAGCTTACCGACGCCGGGATCCCGGCAGCATACCGACGCCGGGATCCCGGCGGGGAGGGGCGAGTGCAGCAAGCCCCTTGCGGGCTCGGTGGCGACCTGCGGTCGCCACGAGTTCTATTCCCACTCTATGGGTGTCGTGGACACCCACGAGTGGAAATAGTCCCTGTTGGTCGGCATGCAGACCGTCGGGATACTGAGCCAGCGGGATGGTGGAGGAGGTCATGTGACTGTCGGTCAGCAGACCGCCGGTCACATGAATACCACCCCTGGCGGTAGGGTTATAAAGTGTGGGGCAGATCATCACATCCCCAGGACAGCTCTGATAGCCTCTGACGTTACAGCTGTATCATGTTCAGTGCAGACCCAATATCCACAGGAAGAACCCAGGTGACAGAGCAGGTAACTGTAACACATGTAGAGATGAGCGGGTTCGGTTTCTTTGAATCCGAACCCGCACGAACTTCACTTTTTTTTTCACGGGTCCGAGCGACTCGGATCTTCCCGCCTTGCTCGGTTAACCCGAGCGCGCCCGAACGTCATCATGACGCTGTCGGATTCTCGCGAGACTCGGATTCTATATAAGGAGCCGCGCGTCGCCGCCATTTTCACACGTGCATTGAGATTGATAGGGAGAGGACGTGGCTGGCGTCCTCTCCATTAGAATAGATTAGAAGAGAGAGAGAGAGAGAGAGATTGTGCAGACAGAGTTTACCACAGTGACCAGTGCAGTTGTTGTTAAGTTAACTTTTATTTAATATATCCGTTCTCTGCTATATCCGTTCTCTGCCTGAAAAAAACGATACACAGCAGTCACACAGTGTGACTCAGTCTGTGTGCACTCAGCTCAGCCCAGTGTGCTGCACATCAATGTATAAAAGCTTATAATAATTGTGGGGGAGACTGGGGAGCACTGCAGGTTGTTATAGCAGGAGCCAGGAGTACATAATATTATATTAATTTAAAATTAAACAGTGCACACTTTTGCTGCAGGAGTGCCACTGCCAGTGTGACTAGTGGTGACCAGTGCCTGACCACCAGTATAGTAGTATATTGTTGTATACTATCTCTTTATCAACCAGTCTATATTAGCAGCAGACACAGTACAGTGCGGTAGTTCACGGCTGTGGCTACCTCTGTGTCGGCAGTCGGCACTCGGCAGGCAGTCCGTCCATCCATAATTGTATAATTATATACCACCTAACCGTGGTATTTTTTTTTCTTTCTTTATACCGTCGTCATAGTCATACTAGTTGTTACGAGTATACTACTATCTCTTTATCAACCAGTGTACAGTGCGGTAGTTCACGGCTGTGGCTACCTCTGTGTCGGCAGGCAGTCCGTCCATCCATAATTGTATTATTATAATATATACCACCTAACCGTGGTTTTTTTTTCATTCTTTATACCGTCATAGTGTCATACTAGTTGTTACGAGTATACTACTATCTCTTTATCAACCAGTGTACAGTGCGGTAGTTCACGGCTGTGGCTACCTCTGTGTCGGCAGTCGGCAGGCAGTCCGTCCATCCATAATTGTATTATAATATATACCACCTAACCGTGGTTTTTTTTTCATTCTTTATACCGTCATAGTGTCATACTAGTTGTTACGAGTATACTACTATCTCTTTATCAACCAGTGTACAGTGCGGTAGTTCACGGCTGTGGCTACCTCTGTGTCGGCAGTCGGCAGGCAGTCCGTCCATCCATAATTGTATTATAATATATACCACCTAACCGTGGTTTTTTTTTCATTCTTTATACCGTCATAGTCAGTCATACTAGTTGTTACGAGTATACTACTATCTCTTTATCAACCAGTGTACAGTGCGGTAGTTCACGGCTGTGGCTACCTCTGTGTCGGCACTCGGCAGGCAGTCCGTCCATCCATAATTGTATTATAATATATACCACCTAACCGTGGTTTTTTTTTCATTCTTTATACCGTCATAGTGTCATACTAGTTGTTACGAGTATACTACTATCTCTTTATCAACCAGTGTACAGTGCGGTAGTTCACGGCTGTGGCTACCTCTGTGTCGGCAGTCGGCAGGCAGTCCGTCCATCCATAATTGTATTATAATATATACCACCTAACCGTGGTTTTTTTTTCATTCTTTATACCGTCATAGTGTCATACTAGTTGTTACGAGTATACTACTATCTCTTTATCAACCAGTGTACAGTGCGGTAGTTCACGGCTGTGGCTACCTCTGTGTCGGCAGTCGGCAGGCAGTCCGTCCATCCATAATTGTATTATAATATATACCACCTAACCGTGGTTTTTTTTTCATTCTTTATACCGTCATAGTCAGTCATACTAGTTGTTACGAGTATACTACTATCTCTTTATCAACCAGTGTACAGTGCGGTAGTTCACGGCTGTGGCTACCTCTGTGTCGGAACTCGGCAGGCAGTCCGTCCATCCATAATTGTATTACAATATATACCACCTAACCGTGGTTTTTTTTTCATTCTTTATACCGTCATAGTCAGTCATACTAGTTGTTACGAGTATACTACTATCTCTTTATCAACCAGTGTACAGTGCGGTAGTTCACGGCTGTGGCTACCTCTGTGTCGGAACTCGGCAGGCAGTCCGTCCATCCATAATTGTATTATTATAATATATACCACCTAACCGTGGTTTTTTTTTCATTCTTTATACCGTCATAGTGTCATACTAGTTGTTACGAGTATACTACTATCTCTTTATCAACCAGTGTACAGTGCGGTAGTTCACGGCTGTGGCTACCTCTGTGTCGGCACTCGGCAGGCAGTCCGTCCATCCATAATTGTATTACAATATATACCACCTAACCGTGGTTTTTTTATACCACCTAACCGTGGCAGTCCGTCCATAATTGTATACTAGTATCCAATCCATCCATCTCCATTGTTTACCTGAGGTGCCTTTTAGTTCTGCCTATAAAATATGGAGAACAAAAAAGTTGAGGTTCCAAAATTAGGGAAAGATCAAGATCCACTTCCACCTCGTGCTGAAGCTGCTGCCACTAGTCATGGCCGAGACGATGAAATGCCAGCAACGTCGTCTGCCAAGGCCGATGCCCAATGTCATAGTACAGAGCATGTCAAATCCAAAACACCAAATATCAGAAAAAAAAGGACTCCAAAACCTAAAATAAAATTGTCGGAGGAGAAGCGTAAACTTGCCAATATGCCATTTACCACACGGAGTGGCAAGGAACGGCTGAGGCCCTGGCCTATGTTCATGGCTAGTGGTTCAGCTTCACATGAGGATGGAAGCACTCAGCCTCTCGCTAGAAAACTGAAAAGACTCAAGCTGGCAAAAGCACCGCAAAGAACTGTGCGTTCTTTGAAATCCCAAATCCACAAGGAGAGTCCAATTGTGTCGTTTGCGATGCCTGACCTTCCCAACACTGGACGTGAAGAGCATGCGCCTTCCACTATTTGCATGCCCCCTGCAAGTGCTGGAAGGAGCACCCGCAGTCCAGTTCCTGATAGTCAGATTGAAGATGTCAGTGTTGAAGTACACCAGGATGAGGAGGATATGGGTGTTGCTGGCGCTGGGGAGGAAATTGACCAGGAGGATTCTGATGGTGAGGTGGTTTGTTTAAGTCAGGCACCCGGGGAGACACCTGTTGTCCGTGGGAGGAATATGGCCGTTGACATGCCAGGTGAAAATACCAAAAAAATCAGCTCTTCGGTGTGGAGGTATTTCACCAGAAATGCGGACAACAGGTGTCAAGCCGTGTGTTCCCTTTGTCAAGCTGTAATAAGTAGGGGTAAGGACGTTAACCACCTCGGAACATCCTCCCTTATACGTCACCTGCAGCGCATTCATAATAAGTCAGTGACAAGTTCAAAAACTTTGGGTGACAGCGGAAGCAGTCCACTGACCAGTAAATCCCTTCCTCTTGTAACCAAGCTCACGCAAACCACCCCACCAACTCCCTCAGTGTCAATTTCCTCCTTCCCCAGGAATGCCAATAGTCCTGCAGGCCATGTCACTGGCAAGTCTGACGAGTCCTCTCCTGCCTGGGATTCCTCCGATGCATCCTTGCGTGTAACGCCTACTGCTGCTGGCGCTGCTGTTGTTGCCGCTGGGAGTCGATGGTCATCCCAGAGGGGAAGTCGTAAGCCCACTTGTACTACTTCCAGTAAGCAATTGACTGTTCAACAGTCCTTTGCGAGGAAGATGAAATATCACAGCAGTCATCCTACTGCAAAGCGGATAACTGAGTCCTTGACAACTATGTTGGTGTTAGACGTGCGTCCGGTATCCGCCGTTAGTTCACAGGGAACTAGACAATTTATTGAGGCAGTGTGCCCCCGTTACCAAATACCATCTAGGTTCCACTTCTCTAGGCAGGCGATACCGAGAATGTACACGGACGTCAGAAAAAGACTCACCAGTGTCCTAAAAAATGCAGTTGTACCCAATGTCCACTTAACCACGGACATGTGGACAAGTGGAGCAGGGCAGGGTCAGGACTATATGACTGTGACAGCCCACTGGGTAGATGTATGGACTCCCGCCGCAAGAACAGCAGCGGCGGCACCAGTAGCAGCATCTCGCAAACGCCAACTCTTTCCTAGGCAGGCTACGCTTTGTATCACCGCTTTCCAGAATACGCACACAGCTGAAAACCTCTTACGGCAACTGAGGAAGATCATCGCGGAATGGCTTACCCCAATTGGACTCTCCTGTGGATTTGTGGCATCGGACAACGCCAGCAATATTGTGTGTGCATTAAATATGGGCAAATTCCAGCACGTCCCATGTTTTGCACATACCTTGAATTTGGTGGTGCAGAATTTTTTAAAAAACGACAGGGGTGTGCAAGAGATGCTGTCGGTGGCCAGAAGAATTGCGGGACACTTTCGGCGTACAGGCACCACGTACAGAAGACTGGAGCACCACCAAAAACTACTGAACCTGCCCTGCCATCATCTGAAGCAAGAAGTGGTAACGAGGTGGAATTCAACCCTCTATATGCTTCAGAGGTTGGAGGAGCAGCAAAAGGCCATTCAAGCCTATACAACTGAGCACGATATAGGAGATGGAATGCACCTGTCTCAAGTGCAGTGGAGAATGATTTCAACGTTGTGCAAGGTTCTGATGCCCTTTGAACTTGCCACACGTGAAGTCAGTTCAGACACTGCCAGCCTGAGTCAGGTCATTCCCCTCATCAGGCTTTTGCAGAAGAAGCTGGAGGCATTGAAGAAGGAGCTAACACGGAGCGATTCCGCTAGGCATGTGGGACTTGTGGATGCAGCCCTTAATTCGCTTAACAAGGATTCACGGGTGGTCAATCTGTTGAAATCAGAGCACTACATTTTGCTCAATCCTAGATTAAAAAACCTACGTTGTATCTCTCTTTCCGGCAGACACAAGTCTGCAGGGGTTCAAAGAACTGCTGGAGAGAAAATTGTCAAGTCAAGCGGAACGCGACCTGTCAACATCTCCTCCTTCACATTCTACCGCAAATGGGGGTGCGAGGAAAAGGCTCAGAATTCCGAGCCCACCCGCTGGCGGTGATGCAGGGCAGTCTGGAGCGACTGCTGATGCTGACATCTGGTCCGGACTGAAGGACCTGCCAACAATTACTGACATGTCGTCTACTGTCACTGCATATGATTCTCTCACCATTGAAAGAATGGTGGAGGATTATATGAGTGACCGCATCCAAGTAGGCACGTCAGACAGTCCGTACGTATACTGGCAGGAAAAAGAGGCAATTTGGAGGCCCTTGCACAAACTGGCTTTATTCTACCTAAGTTGCCCTCCCACAAGTGTGTACTCCGAAAGAGTGTTTAGTGCCGCCGCTCACCTTGTCAGCAATCGGCGTACGAGGTTACTTCCAGAAAATGTGGAGAAGATGATGTTCATTAAAATGAATTATAATCAATTCCTCCGTGGAGACATTCACCAGCAGCAATTGCCTCCACAAAGTACACAGGGAGCTGTGATGGTGTATTCCAGTGGGGACGAATTGATAATCTGTGAGGAGGGGGATGTACACGGTGATGAATCGGAGGATGATGATGAGGTGGACATCTTGCCTCTGTAGAGCCAGTTTGTGCAAGGAGAGATTGCTTCTTTTTTGGTGGGGGTCCAAACCAACCCATCATTTCAGTCACAGTCGTGTGGCAGACCCTGTCACTGAAATGATGGGTTGGTTAAAGTGTGCATGTCCTGTTTATACAACATAAGGGTGGGTGGGAGGGCCCAAGGACAATTCCATCTTGCACCTCTTTTTTCTTTCATTTTTCTTTGCGTCATGTGCTGTTTGGGGAGTGTTTTTTGGAAGGGCCATCCTGCGTGACACTGCAGTGACACTCCTAGATGGGCCAGGTGTTTGTGTCGGCCACTAGGGTCGCTTATCTTAGTCACACAGCTACCTCATTGCGCCTCTTTTTTTTCTTCTTTGCGTCATGTGCTGTTTGGGGAGTATTTTTTGGAAGGGCCATCCTGCGTGACACTGCAGTGCCACTCCTAGATGGGCCAGGTGTTTGTGTCGGCCACTAGGGTCACTTATCTTAGTCACACAGCTACCTCATTGCGCCTCTTTTTTTTCTTCTTTGCATCATGTGCTGTTTGGGGAGTATTTTTTGGAAGGGCCATCCGGCCTGACACTGCAGTGCCACTCCTAGATGGGCCAGGTGTTTGTGTCGGCCACTAGGGTCGCTTAGCTTACTCACACAGCTACCTCATTGCGCCTCTTTTTTTCTTTGCGTCATGTGCTGTTTGGGGAGTGTTTTTTGGAAGGGCCATCCTGCGTGACACTGCAGTGACACTCCTAGATGGGCCAGGTGTTTGTGTCGGCCACTTGGGTCGCTGAGCTTAGTCACACAGCTACCTCATTGCGCCTCTTTTTTTCTTTGCGTCATGTGCTGTTTGGGGAGTGTTTTTTGGAAGGGCCATCCTGCGTGACACTGCAGTGCCACTCCTAGATGGGCCAGGTGTTTGTGTCGGCCACTTGGGTCGCTGAGCTTAGTCATCCAGCGACCTTGGTGCAAATTTTAGGACTAAAAATAATATTGTGAGGTGTGAGGTGTTCAGAATAGACTGAAAATGAGTGGAAATTATGGTTATTGAGGTTAATAATACTTTGGGATCAAAATGACCCCCAAATTCTATGATTTAAGCTGTTTTTTAGGGTTTTTTGAAAAAAACACCCGAATCCAAAACACACCCGAATCCGACAAAAAAAATTCGGTGAGGTTTTGCCAAAACGCGTTCGAACCCAAAACACGGCCACGGAACCGAACCCAAAACCAAAACACCAAACCCGAAAAATTTCCGGTGCACATCTCTTCTCACCGAAGGCCTGCAGTTTCCGTGAAATCAGAAGGTATTACATAAAACCCTTAGAATTTGGTGGTAGATTGAAAAAATAGATAACAAAGGAGTGGAATGGATCTGCATGGAACAGGAACCATTGATATGTCCATAATGAGTGAAGGGCATGCGATACACAGGGTCCAGAGAGGCCCACACAGCACATCTTGCCCCCATATACTTATACTCTCCTCAGGAGTACCAGGTCGGTGTGCAGCAGCAGAAATCACTATGAAAAAGCGGCCATTTTCCTGGAGATTTGAGCGTGCGCAGTAGAGAAGTCATGGGCACCATGTTCCCCGAGACCTGAGAATGTGCATTAGAATCTGGCACAATAACAGGGTCTACTGTGGTGCCGCAAGGAAGGGGCCCACACTGCCTGAACATGGGACCCCTCCACTCTTAAACCAACCCTGTCAGGAATGTAAATGTGAGGTGCAGGAAATAAAATAAAAAAATAAAATAAAAAAAATGAAATCTTCTACTTTACAGAAAGTCATTCTTTGAAAGAAATGTTCTCAGTTAACAGCTACTTGTAGTGTTATATTGTTTGTGTTACAAATACATATCTCTTCCCCAATCACGCACACAGAAATCTGACTAGAAAACATGAGTACACTGAATAGCACATAGAGTATCTTCATATACTCACAGCTCATCAGGATACGCTCAAAGCTCTACATCACATACACCATTCATCGTCTTCACCTTGGGAAGCATGATGGCACTGTGGTAAGCATTGCCATTTTACAGCACTAGATTGAATTGTGGAGTCTGTATGTTCTCTCCATGTTTGCCTGTGTTTCCCCTCTAGGTACTCAAAAACACGCTGGTTGGGTAAAGGGCCTAACAAAATAAAATTGCCTACCTCTCTATCCACCTCTTAGAAACATAGAAACATAGAATTTGTGTGCAGATAAGAACCACTTGGCCCATCTAGTCTGCCCCCTTTTTTTTTTTTTTCTACATTATTTTTTATCTCTAACCTTATTTGATCCTTATTTCTTTGTAAGGATATCCTTATGTCTATCCCATGCATGTTTAAATTGCTCTACTGTCTTAGCCTCTACCACCTCTGATGGGAGGCTATTCCACTTGTCCACTACCCTTTCTGTGAAATAATTTTTCCGTAAATTTCCCCTGAACCTCCCCCCCTCCAGCCTCAGTGCATGTCCTCGTGTCCTATTGCTTCTCTTCATTTGGAGAATGTTTCCCTCCTGGACTTTGTTAAAACCCTTGATATATTTGAAAGTTTCTATCATGTCCCCCCTTTCCCTTCTCTGCTCCAAACTATACATATTGAGATTTCTTAGTCTTTCTGGGTATGTTTTGTGATGTAGGCCATGCACCATTTTAGTTGCCCTCCTTTGTACAGTTTCTAATGTATTAATATCCTTTTGAAGATATGGCCTCCAGAACTGAATACAGTATTCTAGATGAGGCCGTACCAATGACCTATACAGTGGCATTATTACTTCTTTCTTTCTGCTGCTGATTCCTCTCCCAATGCAGCCAAGCATCTGACTAGCCTTCCTCATTGCCTTGTTACATTGCTTACCTGCCTTTAAGTCATCTGAAATAGTAACTCCTAGATCCCTTTCCTCCTCAGTAGTTTCCAGTATAGTGCCATTAATACTATATTTAGCTTTAGGATTTTTGAGACCCAAGTGCATGATTTTGCATTTTTTGGCATTAAACTGTAATTGCCAGACTCTTGACCATTCCTCTAGTCTACCTAGATCCTCAATCATTTGTTTTACCCCACCTGGTGTGTCTACCCTGTTGCATACCTGTGTGTCATCTGCAAAAAGGCATGCTTTCCCTTTAATGATAGAAACATAGATCTTCAGACATAGGGGGCAACAAGTGCAGCGGGTGTGGTATAAAAAGTCAACTTTTAGAATATTCAGAATGTCGACATGTTAAAGTATAGCATCCTGGTAATTTAATGTAATGGCAGTGTTCTATATGTGTTTGTTATAGTTGCAATAGTTTGAAATGATGCAGTGTAATCTAACCCCATTTACCCACGTGCATTATGCTTGGCATAGCCTAAATTTGTATGCAGCAGTTCAGAATGTTAATGTTAGTGTAGAAAACCATGTGAAGAAATCACAGGGAAGTGGCTCCAGGGTTTCATAAATATCATTACAATCAGTGCCAGATTAAGGTCCACATAGGCCTGGAGCTGAAATTTATAAAGGGCCTATTGTGTGCCGCCACCGGGCGTGTGATCGCCGCACAGAAGTTCTCCCTGTGTGTCCAGGGTGGTGTGGTGGCATACTACATCACTGCACTACAGTACCTCCCCACATTACATATCTTCACTATACTACATCTCTGCACTATATCACTCCTACATCTCTGCACAACATGCCTGCACTATATCACTTCGCTACCCCCCCACCCTACATCCCAGCACTATACATACCCAAACTACCTCCCAACACTACACCTCTATACTATATTCCTGAACCACCTCCCTATACTACATCTCATCACTATACCACTACGCTACCACTCCACACTACATCTCTGTACCATATCACTGCACTACCACCCCACACTACATCACTCTGCTACATCCTCACACTACATCTCTGCACCATCTCACTGCACTACCATCTCACACTACATTGCTACGCTACCGTCCCACGCCTCATCTCTGCACCATATCACTGCACTACCAACCCACACTACATCGCTACGCTACCTCCTCACACCACATCTCCGCACTACAGTATATCACTGCACTACTTACCCATACTACACCTCCGCACTATATCACTGGACTTACCACCCCACACTACATCACTACGCTACCACCCCACACTACACCTCAACACTATACTACACTACCTCCCAACACTACATCACTATGCTACCTTCCCACACTACATCTCAGCACTATGGGGTCTATTTACTAAGCCTGGGATGGAGATAAAGTCGACGGAGATAACGTCTCAGCTAATCGGCTCCTAACTGCCATTTCACAGGCTGGGTTTGAAAAATGACAGTTAGTAGCTGATTGGCTGGTACTTTATCTCCATCCAAGACTTAGTAAATAGACCCCTATATCTCAGCACTAACTCTCCACTCTACATCACTACACTCTCTCCCTCACACTGCATAATTGCACTACTTCACCACAATACATCACTATACACAACACGCCACTGCCTCCCCACAAAATTTTTATTTTTATCTTTGCTCTGGTCTTTGCGTGCAGAGCAGCTCTGGAGGAGAAGTTTACAGTGACGCAATCCAGGTAGCATAAGGGGTAAGAAGGGGTGGGCCCCTGAGGATGGGGATGGGAGGGACTACTTTGGGTGTCTGCTTACTCACTACAGTGCATCAACCCATGGGTGGCTGACTTTTAAGCCCCATACACACTAAACAATATGACCAATGAACGATATTGGTGAATGATTTCCCTTCAGCTTCTAAACATACTTGATAAAAGACATTGTGCATACACACTGAATGATTTTTCAAACGATATGAACGATGAACGATATTGCTAGCATCGTCTGGGACACTAATGGTGGCTAATTTAAATAATGGGCTGGCATTACAGAGTGGCTATTATGATGAATATCGTTCATATCGTCCATGGCTCATCGTTCACCGCGTACACACTGAACGATATACACTTTTACGTGAAAGATATAGGCAACATTTAACTGCAAGTTCAGAAGACTGAAACCCTAGCTGATGAAGGGCGTGGGCGCGCATCGTTCATTGGATACACACTGGACTATATTGTGAACGATATCGCTCATAAAGCTCACAAGGACTGATATAGTTCACAATATCTTCTAGTGTGTATGGGCCTTTAGGCATGTGCACATGCCTATTCTCAATTCCCAATCTATACCAGCCTCCTGGGGGCCCCGGGCCACTGATGACTGTCACTCTGTGCCCATGTAAAGTGACTTTTTGTGGAGCAGCTCCCAAAATTTCCCCAACAATAAAAACAGTGCTCTGTACCTGCTGGATACTGTGTTGGGTACAGTGCGGAATATATTGGGACACACAGTTAAATATTGAGTCAGTTACAGTGTGGGTCACACAGTGTGGGTCAGGTACAGTGCAGGACGGATACAGTGCAGGTTAAAGAGCGGGTCGGATACATTGCAGTAAGCAGAGCCGGCGCTTCCATTAGGCAGCTGCCTATTGGCGTCAGCACATGAAGGACGGCTCTGCGTGCACCAAAATAAAAAAAAAGTAGTGAGGCACCCGCTCTCTAGTCATTTGCAGGAGCTGTTCCCTTCTCCCCCTGCTGCGTCGCTCGCCCCCCCTTCCCCATGAACAGGGGTGGCACCTTCACTCAGGGCAGAAGGGGCTTCCCCCAACACTGGCGACCCATCCCCAGCACATCCTGACTGGCGGCGGCGATGTGGGCTGATTATCCTGTGGATCTGCACGCTGCTGTCTCCCTGCACGGTGCTTGTAGCAGAGGCACTGCGGACATGTTGCCCGAACAAGAGCACCTCTACCTGCTCTACCAAGCCCTGATGCCGGCACCAGGAAACAGACCAAGGTGAGTGAGCGGGAGACGGGAGACGGGAGAGCAGAGAGCAGAAAGGGAGAGAGGAGGCAGGCTGTTCCATTAGGAGGCTTCCCCTGTGTCCGGCTCCTATCTCTCTCTGTCCTGACAGAGGCCCACGTTTTAGAGATCCCCAGTTTGCTATCACCGCTGATACGCCTGACACTGGCTCCTAACCCTGTGCGTTAAAACTGTGGAGTGCGGATTGCACCCAGTGACTTTGTGCTGCCCTGTGCAAGGTGTCCATCGACGTCCCAAGTCACTGTGTGACTGTGTGTCCCATAATTATAGGTACCGCCAGCCTAACCCTCTCCTCCACTTCTACAGCCTTTCTCCAACCTCCCCCCATTGCCTACACTAACCTCCCCTCCCGCAGCCTAACCCTAACCCTCCCCTCCCCGCAGCCTAACCCTAACCTCCCCTCCCTGCAGCCTAACCTCCCCTCCCCGCAGCCTAACCCTAACCTCCCCTCCCTGCAGCCTAACCCTAACCTCCCCTCCCCGCAACCTAACCCTTATCTCCCCTCCCATAGCCTAACCCTAATCTCCCCTCCCTGCAGCTTAACCTCTCATCCCATAGCCTAACCCTAACCTCCCCTCCCTGCAGCCTAACCTCCCCTCCCTGCAGTCTAACCCTAATCTCCCCTCCCTGCAGCCTAACCATAACCTCCCCTTCCTGCAGCCTAACCCTAACCTCACCGCAGCCTAGCCCTAACCTCCCCCCCGCATTCTAACCCTAACCTCCCCTCACCGCAGCCTAACCCTAACCCCCCCCCCCCGCATTCTAACCCTAACCTCCTCTCACTGCAGCCTAACCCTAACCTCCCCTCCCCGCAACCTAACCCTAACGTCCCCTCCCTGTAGCCTAACTCTAACCTCCCCAAGTGCTTGTCCCTAACCTCTTTCCCTGCAGCCTAACCCTAACCTCCCCTCCCATAGCCTAAATGGCCCAGTCCAGAATTAGGTAGAGGAAGAAGATCGCCACGCAGAAAGCACTGCCGAGCACCGTGATCTGCCGGCTCAGCTTCACGATCCTTGTCAGCACCAGCACAAATCTGCTGACACCGCAGCCCAGGTCACACTGACAAGCTCTCCCCGAACGTGCACATAGTAACACCTGATATAAATTGTAAAGCGGCGCAGTGTGCGATGGTGAGCAGGTAGGGGAGGCTGTAGGTCTCAGGCGGCGATTGGATGAGATCTCTGCTAGCGGTGACAGACACCGAGAAATGTTACTGGCTGCACAGCATATCCTGCAGCACCTGCACATTTTTAAAAACAGGGTCACAAAATGCCTGTAGTGCATGTTTTGTGATTACTGAATCTCTCACATCACATGCTTGCCTTCCTTTCCAATCTCTTACATAGAGTATTTATCTTTATTTACTTACTTCTTTTCTAACATACCTTAATCACTTACTTTACTGTCTGTCTGTACATTACTCTTCTTTTCCTGTACTCATGTCTTACCTACATTCCATCTTTATTCTCCCTCCCTTGCTACTTCTCTCTCCTTACCTTTTCCTGCCTCAGTATTGCATGTGACAACAAGACTGCAGCAGTGCTGGCCCCACCCCTTTCACGATGTCATGAAATGGGCGGGGCTTGCAGTACGAGGAGGAAGTGCTGCATAGCCCTAAGCCCAGCCACTGGGAGAATGGAGAACCAGCACGGGCTGCAGCATCAGTGGTACAAGCTGTGCTGGGTTCTGTTACCAAACGCTGCCTGATCGGAGCTAAGCTCCGATCGCGGCAGCAATCCAGTGAAGAGGTGAGTGCAGGCCACTGTGGGGACATAGCAATGCAGACAGTGTTTCTTTCCTGTAAACACTGGCTGCTTTGCAGGGAAGCCTGTGGGCCTATTTTCAATGGGGGGCCTGGAGCTGCAGCTCCATCCGCCCCATTGTTAATCCGGCCCTGATTACAATATTATCAGAAAACCTTCTGTAATTTGTATTTTGGAGAATGTCCTGGTTGAGCAGCATTGTTGTGTACTGCACCTCAATGTACCTGACTGGAAGAGGAGTGGTGAATCTCGCAGCTAGGTTGTCACATCTCTTTCTCAGTTTCTGCAGTGCAGTGGCTCTATCCGAGTCATGTTCTCACCTCAAGGATGTAGATATGAGCAAAATACCAGGAACAGACTCACAAAAAAAAAATCCCTTGCAGGTCTCTTTACAAATGACTCATGGCAACACACACACACACACACACACACACCAGAAAAAATAAGAATTTACTTACCGATAATTCTATTTCTCGGAGTCCGTAGTGGATGCTGGGGTTCCTGAAAGGACCATGGGGAATAGCGGCTCCGCAGGAGACAGGGCACAAAAAGTAAAGCTTTACGATCAGGTGGTGTGTACTGGCTCCTCCCCCTATGACCCTCCTCCAAGCCTCAGTTAGGTACTGTGCCCGGACGAGCGTACACAATAAGGAAGGATTTTGAATCCCGGGTAAGACTCATACCAGCCACACCAATCACACTGTACATCTGAACCCAGTTAACAGTATGATAACAGCGGAGCCTCTGAAAAGATGGCTCACAACAATAATAACCCGATTTTTGTAACTATGTACAAGTATTGCAGACAATCCGCACTTGGGATGGGCGCCCAGCATCCACTACGGACTCCGAGAAATAGAATTATCGGTAAGTAAATTCTTATTTTCTCTATCGTCCTAGTGGATGCTGGGGTTCCTGAAAGGACCATGGGGATAATACCAAAGCTCCCAAACGGGCGGGAGAGTGCGGATGACTCTGCAGCACCGAATGAGAGAACTCCAGGTCCTCCTTAGCCAGGGTATCAAATTTGTAGGATTTTACAAACGTGTTTGCCCCTGACTAAATAACCGCTCGGCAAAGTTGTAAAGCCGAGACCCCTCGGGCAGCCGCCCAAGATGAGCCCACCTTCCTTGTGGAATGGGCATTGACATATTTTGGCTGTGGCAGGCCTGCCACAGAATGTGCAAGCTGAATTGTATTACACATCCAACTAGCAATAGTCTGCTTAGAAGCAAGAGCACCCAGTTTGTTGGGTGCATACAGGATAACAGCAAGTCAGTTTTCTGGACTCCAGCCGTCCTGGAACATATTTTCAGGGCCCTGACAACATCTAGCAACTTGGAGTCCTCCAAGTCCCTAGTAGGTGCAAGGCACCACAATAAGCTGGTTCAGGTGAAACACTGACACCACCTTAGGGAGAGAACTGGGGACGAGTCCGCAGCTCTGCCCTGTCCGAATGGACAAACAGATATGGGCTTTTTTGAGAAAAAACCACCAATTTGACACTCGCCTGGTCCAGGCCAGGGCCAAGAGCATGGTCACTTTTCATGTGAGATGCTTCAAATCCACAGATTTGACTGGTTTTAAACCAATGTGATTTGAGGAATCCCAGAACTACGTTGAGATCCCACAGTGCCACTGGAGGCACAAAAGGGGGTTGTATATGCAATACTCCCTTGACAAACTTCTGGACTTCAGGAACTGAAGCCAATTCTTTCTGGAAGAAAATCGACAGGGCCGAAATTTGAACCTTAATGGACCCCAATTTGAGGCCCATAGACACTCCTGTTTGCAGGAAATGCAGGAAACGACCGAGTTGAAATTTCTTTGTGGGGCCTTCCTGGCCTCACACCACGCAACATATTTTCGCCACATGTGGTGATAATGTTGTGCGGTCACCTCCTTTCTGGCTTTGACCAGGGTAGGAATGACCTCTTCCGGAATGCCTTTTTCCCTTAGGATCCGGCGTTCCACCGCCATGCCGACAAACGCAGCTGCGGTAAGTCTTGGAACAGACATGGTACTTGCTGAAGCAAGTCCCTTCTTAGCGGCAGAGGCCATAAGACCTCTGTAAGCATCTCTTGAAGTTCCGGGTACCAAGTCCTTCTTGGCCAATCCGGAGCCATGAGTATAGTTCTTACTCCTCTACGTCTTATAATTCTCAGCACCTTAGGTATGAGAAGCAGAGGAGGGAACACATACACCGACTGGTACACCCACGGTGTTACCAGAACGTCCACAGCTATTGCCTGAGGGTCTCTTAACCTGGCGCAATACCTGTCCCATTTTTTGTTCAGACGGGACGCCATCATGTCCACCTTTGGTATTTCCCAACGGTTTACAATCATGTGGAAAAAACTTCCCGATGAAGTTTCCACTCTCCCGGGTGGAGGTCGTGCCTGCTGAGGAAGTCTGCTTCCCAGTTTCCATTCCCGGGATGAAACACTGCTGACAGTGCTATCACATGATTTTCCGCCCAGCGAAAAGTCCTTGCAGTTTTTGCCATTGCCCTCCTGCTTCTTGTGTCGCCCTGTCTGTTTACGTGGGCGACTGCCGTGATGTTTTTCCCACTGGATCAATACCGGCTGACCTTGAAGCAGAGGTCTTGCTAAGCTTAGAGCATTATAAATTTACCCTTAGCTCCAGTATATTTATGTGGAGAAAAGTCTCCAGACTTGATCACACTCCCTGGAAATTTTTTCCTTGTGTGACTGCTCCCCAGCCTCTCGGGCTGGGCTCCGTGGTCACCAGCATCCAATCCTGAATGCCGAATCTGCGGCCCTCTAGAAGATGAGCACTCTATAACCACCACAGGAGAGACACCCTTGTCCTTGGATATAGGGTTATCCGCTGATGCATCTGAAGATGCGATCCGGACCATTTGTCCAGCAGATCTCACTGAAAAGTTCTTGCGTGAAATCTGCCGAATGGAATTGCTTCGTAGGAAGCCACCATTTTTACCAGGACCCTTGTGCAATGATGCACTGTTTTTAGGAGGTTCCTGACTAGCTCGGATAACTCCCTGGCTTTCTCTTCCGGGAGAAACACCTTTTTCTGGACTGTGTCCAGAATCATCCCTAGGCACAGCAGACGTGTCGTCGGGATCAGCTGCGATTTTGGAATATTTAGAATCCACCCGTGCTGTTGTAGCAGTATCCGAGATAGTGCTACTCCGACCTCCAACTGTTCCCTGGACTATGCCCTTATCAGGAGATCGTCCAAGTAAGGGATAATTAAGACGCCTTTTCTTCGAAGAAGAATCATCATTTCGGCCATTACCTTGGTAAAGACCCGGGGTGCCGTGGACAATCCAAACGGCAGCGTCTAAAACTGATAGTGACAGTTCTGCACCACGAACCTGAGGTACCCTTAGTGAGAAGGGCAAATTTGGGACATAGAGGTAAGCATCCCTGATGTCCCGGGACACTATATAGTCCCCTTCTTCCTGGTTCGTTATCACTGCTCTGAGTGACTCCATCTTGATTTGAACCTTTGTAAGTGTTCAAAATTTTTTTTTTTTTTTTAGAATAAGTCTCACCTAGCCTTCTGGCTTCAGTACCACAATATAGTGTGGAATAATACCCCTTTTCTTGTAGTAGGAGGGGTAATTTAATTATCACCTGCTGGGAATACAGCTTGTGAATTTTTTCCCATACTGCCTCCTTGTCGGAGGGAGACCTTGGTAAAGCAGACTTCAGGAGCCTGCGAAGGGGAAACGTCTCGACATTCCAATCTGTACCCCTGGGATACTACTTGTAGGATCCAGGGGTCCTGTACAGTCTCAGCGCCATGCTGAGAACTTGTCAGAAGCGGTGGAACGCTTCTGTTCCTGGGAATGGGCTGCCTGCTGCAGTCTTCTTCCCTTTCCTCTATCCCTGGGCAGATATGATCTTATAGGGACGAAAGGACTGAGGCTGAAAAGACGGTGTCTTTTTCTGCAGAGATGTGACTTAGGGTAAAAACGGTGGATTTTCCAGCAGTTGCCGTGGCCACCAGGTCCGATGGACCGACCCCAAATAACTCCTCTTCCTTTATACGGCAATACACCTTTGTGCCGTTTGGAATCTGCATCACCTGACCACTGTCGTGTCCATAACATCTTCTGGCAGATATGGACATCGCATTTACTCTTGATGCCAGAGTGCAAATATCCCTCTGTGCATCTCGCATATATAGAAATGCATCCTTTAAATGCTCTATAGTCAATAAAATACTGTCCCTGTCAAGGGTATCAATATTTTTAGTCAGGGAATCCGACCAAGCCACCCCAGCTCTGCACATCCAGGCTGAGGCGATCGCTGGTCGCAGTATAACACCAGTATGTGTGTATATACTTTTTATGATATTTTCCAGCCTCCTGTCAGCTGGTCCTTGAGGACGGCCCTATCTATAGACGGTACCGCCACTTGTTTTGATAAGCGTGTGAGCGCCTTATCCACCCTAAGGGGTGTTTCCCAACGCGCCCTAACTTCTGGCGGGAAAGGGTATACCGCCCATAATTTTCTATCGGGGGGAACCCACGCATCATCACACACTTTATTTAATTTATCTGATTCAGGAAAAACTACGGTAGTTTTTTCACATCCCACATAATACCCTCTTTTGTGGTACTTGTAGTATCAGAAATATGTAACACCTCCTTCATTGCCTTTAACATGTGGCCCTAATAAGGAATACGTTTGTTTATTCACCGTCGACACTGGATTCAGTGTCCCTGTCTGTGTCTGTGTCGACCGACTAAAGTAAACGGGCGTTTTAAAACCCCTGACGGTGTTTTTGAGACGTCTGGACCGGTACTAATTGTTTGTCGGCCGTCTCATGTCGTCAACCGACCTTGCAGCGTGTTGACATTATCACGTAATTCCCTAAATAAGCCATCCATTCCGGTGTCGACTCCCTAGAGAGTGACATCACCATTACAGGCAATTGCTCCGCCTCCTCACCAACATCGTCCTCATACATGTCGACACACACGTACCGACACACAGCACACACACAGGGAATGCTCTGATAGAGGACAGGACCCACTAGCCCTTTGGAGAGACAGAGGGAGAGTTTGCCAGCACACACCAAAAACGCTATAATTATATAGGGACAACCTTATATAAGTGTTTTCCCTTATAGCATCTTTTTTTATATATTTCTAACGCCAAATTAGTGCCCCCCCTCTCTGTTTTAACCCTGTTTCTGTAGTGCAGTGCAGGGGAGAGCCTGGGAGCCTTCCCTCCAGCCTTTCTGTGAGGGAAAATGGCGCTGTGTGCTGAGGAGATAGGCCCCGCCCCTTTTTCGGCGGCCTCGTCTCCCGCTCTTAACGGATTCTGGCAGGGGTTAAATATCTCCATATAGCCTCCGGAGGCTATATGTGAGGTATTTTTAGCCAAAATAGGTTTTCATTTGCCTCCCAGGGCGCCCCCCTCCCAGCGCCCTGCACCCTCAGTGACTGCCGTGTGAAGTGTGCTGAGAGGAAAATGGCGCACAGCTGCAGTGCTGTGCGCTACCTTTAGAAGACTGAGGAGTCTTCTGCCGCCGATTCTGGACCTCTTCTTACTTCAGCATCTGCAAGGGGGCCGGCGGCAAGGCTCCGGTGACCATCCAGGCTGTACCTGTGATCGTCCCTCTGGAGCTGATGTCCAGTAGCCAAGAAGCCAATCCATCCTGCACGCAGGTGAGTTCACTTCTTCTCCCCTAAGTCCCTCGTTGCAGTGATCCTGTTGCCAGCAGGACTCACTGTAAAATAAAAAACCTAAGCTAAACTTTTCTAAGCAGCTCTTTAGGAGAGCCACCTAGATTGCACCCTTCTCGGCCGGGCACAAAAATCTAACTGAGGCTTGGAGGAGGGTCATAGGGGGAGGAGCCAGTACACACCACCTGATCGTAAAGCTTTACTTTTTGTGCCCTGTCTCCTGCGGAGCCGCTATTCCCCATGGTCCTTTCAGGAACCCCAGCATCCACTAGGACGATAGAGAAAAAGGAATAACGTGTTCATTACAAGGTTGTGCCACTAATACCCCTTTCACACTGCCTGAGGCGGGCCGCACCTGGGAGCCTGAATGGGTGCTTCCCGGCTGCAACCCGCCTCACAACATGATCTCCAAGCGCTGCCCGTCTACACAGAGTGAACAGGAAACGGGTCGCTTCTACCCGGCTTCCCGTTTACACAGCACAGCGAGCTGGGCGGAACACGTGTTCAACCCTCGCTACCCAAGCTAGAATACCAGGTCACTGGACCCGGATAATTCCAACTGGGCCCTTTCAGACTGCACAGCAACACGGGTTATGCACGCTCATGTGCAATAACCCGTGTTCAAAGCTAGCGATGTAAAAGGGGTATTAAAGACCTGTAACCTACAATTATACCTTGTTCACACTGCAATTGCGGGTCGTACCCGGGAATTGGAAACGGGTCATTCCTGGGTGCGATCCAGCATTGGACCCGTGCAGTGTGAACAGGGTGGCTACCCGACACGGCAATATGCCGGGTCGGGTTGCCATCCGGGGGCGAGGACAGAGGCAGCATATGGGGCTGGTGCAGAGGCGGCTCTGAAGATGAGATCATCTCCAGCGCAGCCTCTCCCTATACTGTGAACTGGTCCCGGGTCAAATCGACCCAGGTAACCCGTTCACACTGCGCCTTACCTGGGAATAACCCTTCTTTATTCCCGGGTTGAATCACCGGGTCCGGCGACCCGGGAATTCAGCAGTGACCGGTTCACACTGCACAGCGACCCGTGTCGACCCAGTAAAATACCAGGTCGATACTGTTTTTTTTATGCAGTGTGAACGGGGTATTAGTAAAATATAAAAAGTTTTATCTCTGATCAATGAGATCAATGTGACCATTAAATGAAAATGCATGTAACAACAATGGAATAATACAGGATCTCTGTGAAAAAAGGTAAACGGACCATTGGCTAATGACATTTACTGATTGCCATCACCTGTGGTGAAACACTTTTCTTATCAATTAACTAGTATAACACAGGTGACATTAATCATACATGGGGCAGGTAACATATATATAGCCTGGACAAGTGATAAAGCAGTAATAAGTGGAAGGTGATAACGCACCAGACAATAATTATCAGTTTAAAAAATGACAGTTAGGAGTTGATTGGCTGGTGCATTATCACCTTCCACTTATCACTTATTTAGTACTGCTTTATCACTTCTCCAGGCTTAATACATCTGCCCTATGTGGAACATCCAGAAACAGAGCATATTGTCCGTCTCCTGGAAAGGGTCATGTTGGGAGGTATGCTAACTGGTTTAACACCTAAAGTGGTATGCCTGGAAATCTTCTGGGGTTGGCAACCACGGACGATTTCTGGGCATACTACTAAGTGATTCCCCCGAGACAGCCGTGCAGCGTGACGGCGCCCGGGAAACCGGAAGTAACCTCACCGCTGACCGCAAAGTTCCCACCATTGGATACAATGGAGCGCATAGGCGCTACATTGTATCTCTGCCGTGTGCAGCCTGACAGACACTACAGGAGCACACAGCCAATCAGGAGAGTGCCACGACGTGGCGCTCCCTGATTGGCTGAAGGGACCCTCTTTGACAGGAGTCAGGGGGGGGTCTTGGCAGTCGGGGAAAGGGGTCCCATGTGTAAACATGGGACCCCTTTCAGTGCGTGGTCGGGTTTCCATTTTATTATTTTGCCAAGTACGTGGATTATACAAAGGTCTGATTCTACACTGGATTATGTGAGTATAATTTTTTTCACAGGTACCCCAAGGATTCTACAGGGACAAGAGGACAGAGCCTCGTGTGAACATAGGTAAGTATGTATGTTTGGAGGTGTGCATGTATGTAATAAAATTATACTTTCACGGTGTGTGTGTCCTGTTTTTTTGGGGGTATTTTTTTAGTAGTAGTACTACAGGTACCAGCGGGCCCGGTTTTCCACTGCATGCTGGTACTTGTGGTTCTCCAAGTACCAGCTTGCAGGGGAGGCTTGCTGGGACTTGTAGTACTGCTACTAAAAACAATATTCACATTTTTTCAAAAGGCTATTAGCCCCCCATCCGCCGCCCTTGGATGGGGGGGACAGCCTCGGGCTTCACCCCTGGCCCTTGGGTGGCTGGAGGGGGGGACCCCTTGATTTAAGGGGTTCCCACTCCTCCAGGGTACCCTGGCCAGGGGAGACTAGTTGGGTATGTAATGCCAGGGCCGCAGGGACCACTATAAAAGTGTCCCCCGGCTGTGGCATTATGTACCTGGCTAGTGGAGCCCGGTGCTGGTTTCAAAATTACGGGGGACCCTACGCTTTTTGTCCCCCGTATTTTTGGAACCAGGTCCAGGCGCAGAGCCCGGTGCTGGTTGATTAAATATGGGGGAACCCCTGTCATTTTTTTCCCCATATTTTTTCAACTAGGACCGGCTCAAAGAGCCCGAGGCTGGTTGTGCTTAGGAGGGGGACCCCACGCAATTTTTTTCAGATTTTTTAAGACTTTAATCAACTTTTTAAGGTACACAATGAAGCCCTGCACAGATCTCACAGATCCGGCCGGGATTCCTTGTGTTTTGTCAGGCAGTGTTTTACTCATCACTCCCGTAAAACACTGCCTGATATTACGAATCACATCGACATCGGAAAAAACGAATGTGCAAAACTCGGCAGCTTAGTGAATGATCGTATCAGGATTCAAAAAGTTGCAGTAAAATGCACCCGATACCATTCGAGTTCAAACACCCTTCAAAACGGCCAAAACACGAATCTTTGTAAATATACCCCACTGAGTAATAATGTTTCTTTAGGCAGTGTGAACTCTAGTTTCCTGTCAAGTCTGAGTTTTCTTGTAGCAAATTCCTGGGGCTGAACAGGAATTTCTAGAGAGGTATCTGGAGTACGAAAGAAAACCAACCGGTATTTTAGATTTCTCTCGCTGTCAGAAAGGTTTTGTAAATTATTGTAAAAATTAATAGCACAATATAAAGCACTGAGTAGCTCATGACAACTTAGCAATTAGTTACAGTGATAGTATATAGCTCACACAGTCTGCCTTCGGTTGTAATTTAATAAATATATAAATAAGGCATAAATATATCACTTGTACTATGTAAATCTCAAGTTCCTAACAAATCATTACTACTATTTATTTCTAAGGCACCAGAATATGTCTACAGTGCCATACAAAGAGCAAACAAAAAAACAGCACACTGCATTACAAGACAGAAAAGGAGGACGCTATAATATACGGCTGCACATAACAGAACTGTTAGGTTCCTGGTGCTCAGAACAAGGGAGATGTTATGAAGTGAGTCCAGAGCACCAGGACGTAATACTGGATTTGGTGAAATGGAACGGGAATAGCCCCTGGCACCCTACCTCCGTTGTTTTACCCGTGTTGTCAATTCACGCTTGCAGGACTATGGTTTCTTGGGCCCATGGCAGCCGCGTTTGAAGGGCGGATTAGGTCTGCCCAACTCCGATGCCCCCTCAGGTCTTAAAGAGAGACAAAGCGTGAACTGAGACAGGATAATAACAAGGGACCCTCTAACTGAAACAACCAAAGCCAGGGGCTACTAACTAGCCTAAAACTAAATGTATGTGCGGCTTGCCGCCAAAGAAAAAGAACAACAAAGGAAATGCTGACCACACGCCGACACAATACTTTTGTGTACCGGCGGTGACAGCATAAGCAGAACCCTCTGCAAAACACCAGTGACAGATACAACCAAGGAATACAGCGGCCTAGGCCGACGGATGCGGCAAAGCCGCTACTCACGGAACCAGTACAAATACTGGCAAACGGACAGGAACCCCCAATGCTGCCGACACAGACTCTCAGAACTGGAGGACAGGCAGAATCCCAAACGACAGACCGGTGGACACCAAGTAGCCAGAAACTCGACCTGGCATAGGCAAAGCCACAGGACTTCTGGACAGGAACGCTTCACGGCAGGACACGGGATCAGACACAGGAATCGACACAGGGACTGACATAGGAATCGACACAGGAAGCAGCTAGACAGACACTGCTAGACAGGAGCTCAGGAACTGGCAGGAACAAGCTCAGAACTCAAGCACTCTGGAAGACTGGAAACCTAGAAATATCACCAGCGTCTGTGAATTGCACTGAGCCAGCATATAACAGAGAGGCCTAATTAATTATGTCATGCAGCTGCCCTGTTGCATGACTCCAAACTGACAAGATGCAATTAGCAGACAGGTGAGACCAACCACATGGAAACAGGCTGCAATTACACAGACTCACCCTGACAGCAAACAATAATCTTCTAAACCAGAGCAAAAGGAAATCCTGGCCTGCAAGAGAACTATAAACATAAAATAGGAATGAACCACTACCTGTGGTTCATAACAGTATCCTCTCCTTAAGGGTGAGCTCCGAGCACCCCATGACACCCACGGGGAACATAAACAGAAGTATAACATAAAATACATAACCAAAATACAAAAATAGGAATGAGCCACAGCCGTGGCTCATAACAGAACACATATCAATGAGAAACAATGAACATGGCCGTAACTAGGGAGGGGGGCTAGGGGGGCAGGTGACCTGGGCGCCAGATTGGAGGGAGCACCGAGACCCCCTAACACCCTCTTCCTATGCAGCAACAGTAGCTTAGAGCCGTCGGAGCTTAAGCTCCAGACTCTACTAGCTGTCGCATTTCTGTGATGAAACTGAAAATAAACTACAGTTCCCAGCAGCACTCGAGAGCTGTAGTTTACTTTCAATTTACTCTCTGCAGTGTGCTGTGCGCGGCAGAGCAGGACGTCTCTCTCTCTCCTCTGTAGGTGGCGTGGGAAGCTGTATTTGCCTCCAGTCCTTCCCCCTTATACTTCCTCCCCAACAGCCCGGCCTGCGAGTGGGGTCGATCCCCTGGGGTCCCACTGCACACCTCCTCTCACGGAAGTGCGACTTCCTGTCCCAGCTGTGCAGTAACCAGTGTGTCTCTGTGTACCGCCAAAGGATGCACCTCCACCAACAGGAAAGCCGGAGACCCGTGCAAGAGGAGGCAGATCCTGCAGAATGGGAGGTATGTGTGCACCTACCACACACACAAGCTGGCACCTTCAATAGTTCTGTGCAAATAAGAGATGAGCGGGTTCGGTTCTCAGAGAACCGAAACCTACCGAACTTTGCATTCCGAGCCCAGATCCGAGTCAGGTTCGGGTTTTCCCGCCTGACTTGGAAACCCGAACGCGTCAAAACGTCATCATCCCGCTGTCGGATTCTCGCGGGATTTGGATTCCATATAAGGAGCCGCGTGTCGCGGCCATTTTCACTCCAGCCTCGGAGAGTGTATAGAGAGGATATGTCTTAGTGTTCAGTGTCTGTGTGGGGGCGGGAAAGTGGGGTGGCAAGTGTTGTACTGCTCAGTCCAGTCCAGTGTAGTCACTCCGTGTATTGTGCTGCATCAGTCCAGCCAGTCACACTGTTGGTGTTCTCTGCTGCCATATATCCAGTGTAGCTGTATAAAGTGGAGCTGTGTTGTGCAGACCAGACCAGTGTAGTCAGTGTATTGGGGATAATTCTGCGTTGATCGCAGCAGGATTTTTGTTAGCAGTTGGGCAAAACCATGTGCACTGCAGGGGAGGCAGATATAGCATGTGCAGAGAGAGTTAGATTTGGGTGGGTTATTTTGTTTCTGTGCAGGGTAAATACTGGCTGCTTTATTTTTACACTGCAAATTAGATTGCAAATTGAACACACCACACCCAAATCTAACTCTCTCTGCACATGTTAAATCTGCCTCCCCTGCAGTGCACATGGTTTTGCCCAACTGCTAACAAAGGGGGTCATTCCGAGTTGTTCGCTCTGTATTTTTTTCTCGCAACGGAGCAATTAGTCGCTAATGCGCATGCGCAATGTCCGCGGTGCGACTGTGCCAAGTAAATTTGCTATGCAGTTAGGTATTTTACTCACGGCATTACAAGGTTTTTTCTTCGTTCTGGTGATCGTAATGTGATTGACAGGAAGTGGGTGTTTCTGGGCGGAAGCTGGCCGTTTTATGGGTGTGTGCGAAAAAACGCTACCGTTTCTGGGAAAAACGCAGGAGTGGCTGGAGAAACGGAGGAGTGTCTGGCCGAACGCTGGATGTGTTTGTGACGTCAAACCAGGAACGACAAGCCCTGAACTGATCGCAGATGCCGAGTAAGTGGGGAGCTACTCAGAAACTGCTAAGAAGTGTCTATTCGCAATTCTGCTAATCGTTCGTTCGCAATTTTGATAAGCTAAGATTCACTCCCAGTAGGCGGCGGCTTAGCGTGTGCAATGCTGCTAAAAGCAGCTTGCGAGCGAACAACTCGGAATGAGGGACCAAATTCCTGCTGCGATCAACTTGGAATTACCCCCATTGTGCTGCATCAGTCTAGCCAGTCACAGTGTTGGTGTTTTCTGCTGCCATATATCCAGTGTAGCTGTATAAAGTGGTGCTGTGTTGTGCAGACCAGTGGTAGTGTCCTGTCTCATCAGTAATTCCAGTGACAATGGGGGTCATTCCGAGTCGTTCGCTCGGTAATTTTCTTCGCATCGCAGCGTTTTTCAGCTGAGTGCGCATGCGCAATGTTCGCACTGCGACTGCGCCAAGTAATTTTGCTATGAAGATAGTTTTTTTTACTCACGGCTTTTTCTTCGCTCCGGCGATCGTAGTGTGATTGACAGGAAATGGGTGTTACTGGGCGGAAACACAGCGTTTTATGGGCGTGTGGATAAAAACGCTACCGTTTCCGGAAAAAACACGGGAGTGGCTGGAGAAACGGAGGAGTGTCTGGGCGAACGCTGGGTGTGTTTATGACGTCAAACCAGGAACGACAAGCACTGAACTGATCGCAGATGCCGAGTAAGTCTGAAGCTACTCTGAAACTGCTAAGTAGTTTGTAATCGCAATATTGCGAATACATCGTTCGCAATTTTAAGAAGCTAAGATTCACTCCCAGTAGGCGGCGGCTTAGCGTGTGTAACTCTGCTAAAATCGCCTTGCGAGCGAACAACTCGGAATGAGGGCCAATATATGCTGCTGCTATATGTCCACTGCTGCAGTTTAATAATTATAACAACAACCTGTTGTGCTGCATCAGACCAATGGTAGTGTCCTGTCTCATCAGTCATTCCAGTCATTCCTGTACCGCATATTGGGGGTCATTCTGACCCGTCCGCTCGCTGCATTTTAACGCAGCAGAGCGAACGGGTCCCTACTGCGCATGTGCCGTTGCTGTAGTGCGCCGGCGCATGCCAATCGGCCGAAAGGCCGTAGCAGGGATGCAATCGCCTCTGCCTGATTGACAGGCAGAGGCGATCGCTGGGTAGGAGGGGGCGGAACGGCGGCGTCTGGCCGCCGCTTCGTGGGTTTGGTCCGGCCAACGCAGGCATGGCAGGACCGAATGGAGGGAGGACCACAGCGGCTGCGTGACATCACACGCAGCCACTGTGGGCCGGGGAGCGATGAGTAGCTCCCGGCCAGCACGCTAAAGCTGCATTGGCCGGGAGCTACTCTTGAAGTGCAAAGGCATCGCCGCTGTGCGATGCCTTTGCACTTCTGTAAGGGGGGCCGGACTGAAAGCGGGGTGGACTAGCCCTCTACTGGGCGTTTCCCTGCATGTCAGGCAAGAAGATCGTAGCTGTGCTAAATTTAGCACAGCTACGATCAACCCGGAATGACCCCCATTGTCTCATATAACTTCCAAAAAATAATGGAGAACAAAAATTTTGAGGATAAAATAGGGAAAGATCAAGAAGAGCCACTTCCTCCTAGTGCTGAAGATGCTGTCACTAGCCATTGTTGGAGATAAGCCTCCTCTTATCAATATTAGTGATGTGCACCGGACATTTTTCGGGTTTTGTGTTTTGGTTTTGGATTCGGTTCCACGGCCGTGTTTTGGATTCGGACGCGTTTTGGCAAAACCTCACCAAAAAATTTTTGTCGGATTCGGGTGTGTTTTGGATTCGGGTGTTTTTTACAAAAAACCCTAAAAAACAGCTTAAATCATAGAATTTGGGGGTCATTTTGATCCCATAGTATTATTAACCTCAATAACCATAATTTCCACTCATTTCCAGTCTATTCTGAACACCTCACACCTCACAATATTATTTTTAGTCCTAAAATTTGCACCGAGGTCGCTGGATGGCTAAGCTAAGCGACACAAGTGGCCGACACAAACACCTGGCCCATCTAGGAGTGGCACTGCAGTGTCAGGCAGGATGGCACTTCAAAAAAATAGTCCCCAAACAGCACATGATGCAAAGACAAAAAGAGGCGCACCAAGGTCGCTGTATGACTAAGCTAAGCGACACAAGTGGCCGACACAAACACCTGGCCCATCTAGGAGTGGCACTGCAGTGTCAGGCAGGATGGCACTTCAAAAAAATTGTCCCCAAACAGCACATGATGCAAAGAAAAATTAAAGAAAAAAGAGGTGCAAGATGGAATTGTCCTTGGGCCCTCCCACCCACCCTTATGTTGTATAAACAGGACATGCACACTTTAACGAACCCATCATTTCAGCGACAGGGTCTGCCACACGACTGTGACTGAAATGACTGGTTGGTTTGGGCCCCCACCAAAAAAAGAAGCAATCAATCTCTCCTTGCACAAACTGGCTCTACAGAGGCAAGATGTCCACCTCATCATCATCCTCCGATTCCTCACCCCGTTCACTGTGTACATCCCCCTCCTCACAGATTATTAATTCATCCCCACTGGAATCCACCATCTCAGGTCCCTGTGTACTTTGTGGAGGCAATTGCTGCTGGTGAATGTCTCCACGGAGGAATTGATTATAATTCATTTTGATGAACATCATCTTCTCCACATTTTCTGGAAGTAACCTCGTACGCCGATTGCTGACAAGGTGAGCGGCTGCACTAAACACTCTTTCGGAGTACACACTGGAGGGAGGGCAACTTAGGTAGAATAAAGCCAGTTTGTGCAAGGGCCTCCAAATTGCCTCTTTTTCCTGCCAGTATACGTACGGACTGTCTGACATGCCTACTTGGATGCGGTCACTCTTATAATCCTCCACCATTCTTTCAATGGTGAGAGAATCATATGAAGTGACAGTAGACGACATGTCAGTAATCGTTGGCAGGTCCTTCAGTCCGGACCAGATGTCAGCACTCGCTCCAGACTGCCCTGCAACACCGCCAGCGGGTGGGCTCGGAATTCTTAGCCTTTTCCTCGCACCCCCAGTTGCGGGAGAATGTGAAGGAGGAGATGTTGATGGGTCACGTTCCGCTTGACTTGACAATTTTCTCACCAGCAGGTCTTTGAACCTCTGCAGACTTGTGCCTGCCGGAAAGAGAGATACAACGTAGGTTTTAAATCTAGGATCGAGCACGGTGGCCAAAATGTAGTGCTCTGATTTCAACAGATTGACCACCCGTGAATCCTGGTTAAGCGAATTAAGGGCTCCATACACAAGTCCCACATGCCTAGCGGAATCGCTGTTTTAGCTCCTCCTTCAATGTCTCCAGTTTCTTCTGCAGAAGCCTGATGAGGGTAATGACCTGACTCAGGCTGGCAGTGTCTGAACTGACTTCACGTGTGGCAAGTTCAAAGGGTTGCAGAACCTTGCACAATGTTGAAATCATTCTCCACTGCGCTTGAGTCAGGTGCATTCCCCCTCTTTTGCCTATATCGTGGCCAGATGTATAGGCTTGAATGGCCTTTTGCTGCTCCTCCATCCTCTGAAGCATATAGAGCAGTCTTTTTCAACCAGTGTGCCGTGGCACACTAGTGTGCCGCGACCAGTTGCAAGGTGTGCCGCGGAGCCAGAGCAGCTTCCTGCACCTTCAGATTGAACTGTTGGCCCGGGCTCTTCTTAGAGGATCAGTCATGCTCCGACCATGACCTATGCCTTTGTGACGCGGCGGCGTGATATCATAGGTCACGACCACCGCCTGCATATACAACTTCCAGTTCCCGCCTGCATCCACAGCTTTCCTTGCCAACCCACATCCACACCTGCCCGACCGCCCGCTGCTCAGTATTTGCAGCACTCCACTATGAATAACCCCCTCTACTGATGGACAGGGAGGAGGACAACGGACCGGTAGCGGCTAATATTTGTTATGTTATTTCTCCTGTGGGGAGCAATAGTATTTATGGGAGGAACAATGTGAATAATTAATGTGGGAAGCAATAGGATTTATGTGGGGAGCAATGTGATTGTATTTTCTGTGTAGGCCAATGTATGTTTGGATTTTTTTTTTTTTTTTTGCTGTGAGGGCCAATGTGTGTTTTTGTTTTGTTTTTCCTGTGGGTGAACTGATGGTGTGCCTTGGCAATTTTAAAATATTGTTCGGTGTGCCGCGAGTAAAAAAAGGTTGAAAATCACTGATATAGAGGGTTGAATTCCACCTCGTTACCACCTCTTGCTTCAGATGATGGCAGGGCAGGTTCAGGACTGTTTGGTGGTGCTCCAGTCTTCTGTACGCGGTGGCTGAATGCCGAAAATGGCCCGCAATTCTTCGGGCCACCGACAGCATCTCTTGCACGCCCCTGTCGTTTTTTAAATAATTCTGCACCACCAAATTCAATGTATGTGCAAAACATGGGACGTGCTGGAATTTGCCCAGATGTAATGCACGCACAATATTGCTGGCGTTGTCCGATGTCACAAATCCCCAGGAGAGTCCAATTGGGGTAAGCCATTCTGCGGTGATCTTCCTCAGTTTCCGTAAGAGGTCAGCTGTGTGCCTCTTCTGGAAAGCGGTGATACAAAGCGTAGCCTGCCTAGGAACGAGTTGGCGTTTGCGAGATGCTGCTACTGGTGCCGCCGCTGCTATTCTTGCTGCGGGAGGCAATACATCTACCCAGTCGGCTGTCACAGTCATATAGTCCTGAGTCTGCCCTGCTCCACTTGTCCACATGTCCGTGGTTAAGTGGACATTGGGTACAACTGCATTTTTTAGGACACTGGTGACTCTTTTTCTGAGGTCTGTGTACATTTTTTTCGGTATCGCCTGCCTAGAGAAATGGAACCTAGATGGTATTTGGTACCGGGGACACAGTACCTCAATCAAGTCTCTAGTTGCCTCTGAATTAACGGTGGATACCGGAACCACGTTTCTCACCGCCCAGGCTGCCAAGGCCTGAGTTATCTGCTTTGCAGCAGGATGACTGCTGTGATATTTCATCTTCCTCGCAAAGGACTGTTGGACAGTCATTTGCTTACTGGAAGTAGTATAAGTGGTCTTCCGACTTCCCCTCTGGGATGACGATCGACTCCCAGCAGCTACAACAGCAGCGCCAGCAGCAGTAGGCGTTACACTCAAGGATGCATCGGAGGAATCCCAGGCAGGAGAGGACTCGTCAGACTTGCCAGTGACATGGCCTGCAAGACTATTGGCTTTCCTGGGTAAGGAGGAAATTGACACTGAGGGAGTTGGTGGTGTGGTTTGCAGGAGCTTGGTTACAAGAGGAAGGGTTTTAGTGGTCAGTGGACTGCTTCCGCTGTCACCCAAAGTTTTTGTACTTGTCACTGACTTATGATGAATGCACTGCAGGTGACGTATAAGGGAGGATGTTCCAAGGTGGTTAACGTCCTTACCCCTACTTATTACAGCTTGACAAAGGCAACACACGGCTTGACACCTGTTGTCCGCATTTGTGTTGAAATAATTCCACACCGAAGAGCTGATTTTTTTTGTATTTTGACCAGGCATGTCAATGGCCATATTCGTCCCACGGACTACAGGTGTCTCCCCGGGTGCCTGACTTAAACAAACCACCTCACCATCAGAATACTCCTTGTCAATTTCCTCCCCAGCGCCAGCAACACCCATATCCTCATCCTGGTGTACTTCAACAGTGACATCTTCAATTTGACTATCAGGAACTGGACTGCGGGTGCTCCTTCCAGCACTTGCAGGGGGCGTGCAAATGGTGGAAGGCGCAAGCTCTTCCTGTCCAGTGTTGGGAAGGTCAGGCATCGCAACCGACACAATTGGACTCTCCTTGGGGATTTGTGATTTAGAAGAACGCACAGTTCTTTGCTGTGCTTTTGCCAGCTTAAGTCTTTTCATTATTCTAGCGAGCGGATGAGTGCTTCCATCCTCATGTGAATCTGAACCACTAGCCATGAACATAGGCCAGGGCCTCAGCCGTTCCTTGCCACTCCGTGTCGTAAATGGCATATTGGCAAGTTTACGCTTCTCATCAGATGCTTTCAATTTTGATTTTTGGGTAATTTTACTGAACTTTTGTTTTTTGGATTTTACATGCTCTCTACTATGACATTGGGCATCGGCCTTGGCAGACGACGTTGATGGCATTTCATCGTCTCGGCCATGACTAGTGGCAGCAGCTTCAGCACGAGGTGGAAGTGGATCTTGATCTTTCCCTATTTTAACCTCCACATTTTTGTTCTCCATTTTTTAATGTGTGGAATTATATGCCAGTATCAATAGCAATGGCCTACTACTATATATACTGTGCACAACTGAAATGCACCACAGGTATGGATGGATAGTATACTTGACGACACAGAGGTAGGCAGAGCAGTGGCCTTCCGTACCGTACTGCTATATATACTGGTGGTCACTGTGTCAGCAAACTGCAAAACTAAAATGCACCACAGGTATAGAATCTAGATGGATAGTATACTTAATGACGACACAGAGGTAGGTACAGCAGTGGCCTTCCGTACCGTACTGCTATAAATAGTATACTGGTGGTCACTGTGTCAGCAAACTGCAAAACTAAAATGCACCACAGGTATAGAATGTAGATGGATAGTATACTTAATGACGACACAGAGGTAGGTACAGCAGTGGCCTTCTGTACCGTACTGCTATATATAGTATACTTGTGGTCACTGTGTCAGCAAACTGCAAAACTAAAATGCACCACAGGTATAGAATGTAGATGGATAGTATACTTAATGACGACACAGAGGTAGGTACAGCAGTGGCCTACTGTACCGTAATGCTATATATTATATACTGGTGGTCACTGGTCAGCAAAACTCTGCACTGTACTCCTCCTATATAATATTATACTGGTGGTCCCCAGTCCCCACAATAAAGCAGCACACTGAGCACAGATATGGAGTGTTCTTCAGGCAGACAACGTATACTGGTGGTCACTGTCAGCAAAACTCTGCACTGTACTCCTGCTATATAATACAGCTGCTCCCCAGTCCCCACAATTAAGCAGTGTGAGGACAGATATATGCAGCACACTGAGCACAGATATGGAGCGTTTTTTTCAGGCAGAGAACGGATAACTGGTGGTCACTGATCAGCAAAACTCTGCACTGTACTCCTCCTATATTATACAGCTGCTCCCCAGCCCTCCCCACAATTAAGCAATAACGCACAATCAAGTTCAACAATAACGGAGAGGACGCCAGCCACGTCCTCTCCCTAACATTTCCAATGCACGAGTGAAAATGGCGGCGACGCGCAGCTGCTTATATAGAATCCGAATCTCACGAGAATCCGACAGCGGGATGATGACGTTCGGGCGCGCTCGGGTTAACCGAGCCATACGGGAGAATCCGAGTATGGCTCGGACCCGTGTAAAAAGGGTGAAGTTCGGGGGGGTACGGTTTCCGAGAAACCGAACCCGCTCATCACTAATCAATATCCTTCAATTGTCTGTTGTTACCCTTTGTTTACCAATCGATTGGGAATCCTAGGAACTAGACACCACACGTCAGTTATGTCCAGCTAAATGAGACTCCCTTCACTTTATTTAGCATGACATTATATAGAGAAAAAGCTACTTGCATGAACACTTGATACACGTCATATTTCAAAACAATAATGCATCTCTTCTCATAACTCCTCTCAGGCTGACATCCCCCTATGTGTCCTTCAGAGAAGTCTAAACACACAGACTGTCTAATAACATGTTTTCAAGAATTATAGCTACGACCTTGCTTCGCACAGAATGTACTAACTATGAAATGTCAGCATTATTATGATTAACTCAGAAAAGCATACTTCTACTTCACTATATCATGGCTGCTACTTAACAAAATGGCTGACATGCTTAAGCTATATACATCTATCTTCCTCAGTCCCTCCTTTCATAATAAAATGACATTACCGCTGATAACAAGATGACATTACAGTTGAGCTACAAGGCATCACATAAACTCTGCCTAAAAAGACTAAGCAAACAGTCTAGCTATAATGGTGCTAATGGCTATCTTCCCATAGGATAGTGCTTGCCACTCTATCCCACGGAAGGTAAAGAACCGTTCACACCATATCCATTAAGGTAGACTGTTCACGGCTCCTTCTTGCCAAGCTCTTCTGTAGTTTTGTTAACAGTCGGAGGATTCACATCTTTGAGTTTACAGATTTCTTTCAAGCTGAAAGGAAAGGAAACAAAATAGCATCTTAAAATACAGATGTATGCAAATTGCTAAGCCAACAATTTTTAATAAAAACATCACTATTCCAACAATCTACTCTTTGATCCCGCTAAATCAATTAGCTGGGTTTGAGCAGAACATTTCTCTAAACCACTTCTTGCGCACTATTTGTTTCATTAGTAATAAATACACAACACATTCTTGAAGTTCTCTTCATACATATTCTAAAAAATATTACACTATTTTAGTAGTATGTATATGCTTTAAACAAATTAAAACCTCTTACACGCTTATATGTACTGTAGTGGGGACAGATGTCCATTCCCCTCCTTTTCCAGATGTGGGCCCATGTGGGCCCAGCATTTCTTAACTAACTGGTATCTTTGAACTTCTAGAGATTTCATGATCTTTACTTTATTTTGACTAACACAAGCTCTAGTGTGATAACACATTTCTTATATACTATATATATAAGAAGCACATACTACATATACTACATATATAAAAAGTATATACTTATATACTAAACACTGGTATGTAACTTTGGATTGGCGGACATGCCACTCCCTGCCCTCTCCTATGAGAGATATAGAGTATATTATGACAACAATGAGTACTGAAGTTCCCAATATAATGACCCATAGTGGTCATTCTAGTTTAGGCCCAATTAGCCTTTGTATGTTTGTGTATTCCATTGTTCAAACTTAACTTGAGCAAATTTGCAGTGGAACCCAAGTCTCTCTTTCCTTAATTGACACAGAAGTGGGCGTGGTCAGCAACACTCAATATGGACCATCAAATCTGGGATCAAATGACACTTATGGATAATAACATCCTATCTTAGGTATGCTATCAAACAATATTTCATAAGGTGAATAACCTATGGTTTTACTGAATATGGTTCTACTATTAACCAGTACTAAAAATAAACACTTTAGCATCCCTTTCTGGTTTCAGTGACACACCCACTAACCTGTGGGGGATACATGGAATGCCTGTTGTATTCCAAAATCATACCTTATGTACTATATTATTTCTTTAATGAAATAAATACTGCTATCTGCTACTATAACTTCTGGTACTCTATATCTGCACATAACTTCTGAAACAATTTTTCTAGCTATTGATTTTGCTGTGGCTCTTTGCCATTGGCAAATAACTGAAAATGTCTGTGGCTACCAATACATCTTTGGCAGTTAGATATAGTCAATTTGCAGTCTTTGAAATGGAAAATAACTTTTTTGGGATTGCTCCAAGGATTGACTTGACCTTCTGTCCTGGATTGGACATTTCCAGTAGGCCTACATATCTAGTAGGCTTGTACAAACTTGGTTGCGGCTGGATAACATCATTGAGCTATCCATCTTCCATTAACTAAATTTTCCATTTGATCCTCTCCCAGGTGTGTGAGTCCATGGCTGACTTAACACCTATGTGGATATAAGCTTCTGGGTAAGTATAACTTCTCTTCTAATTTTCATAAGCCAGTGTCTTCTTCTTGTCTGGCTTTTCTTCTTTGCCATGCTGCTTTTTCTTCAGGACCTGCTTGTTCCTGAAATTTCTTCAAATCCTGTAGATCAGGCATTTGAGGCCTTGCTTCTTTCTGTTACTTCTGTCTGTATGGTGTAGATGGCTACCTATACTGGTTGGTTGGTTGTTTGGTTGCTTTCTTTATCCACAGGCTACTTTCTCACCCTCTCCTGCTTGGTTCTAAAATTCAATCAGCGTTTCTAGTCTGGCATTGGAATGGTTACTGGATAGACTTGCCTTTCCTGCTGCCCTCTTGGCTTCAGCATCTTGCCAGATTGTTGCTTCTTGTATCAGGAGTGTCATTTCCTGCATGTGCCTGGATCTTCATTACTGCAACCTTTTCTGTGGCCCTTGCAAAGCTCTGGACTGGTGTCTGGCTGCCTTCTTGAAGCCTCTGTTTTTCCATATCTGGCCCACACTGTTGTACTGGGATGGTAAGGATCCTGAATCCACAACTCCATGTTCAGTGGTCACTTACTCCTGTATAAGGAATTCCATCCTCATGGTACCTTGATCTATCCACATATAGCTCTTGCTGAGCATTAGGTAGGGCTGTGTATGTAACATATGGCAAGTTGAGGTTCTTGTTCCATTAACACCAAAATGTTTGATTACCAGAATTATTCACTTCCTCTTCTGGACCATCCCTCCGGTCCTGCATCCATGATGATCTGTCTGTATCTTGCTCTTCTGGACCACCTTCCTAGTCCTTATCATCAACTTCTTGCTTTCCCATTCATTAGTAGATAATCAGTTTTTCCCTCCTTTTGAATCTTGAGATTCAACACCTTTATTGATTAATGCTGGAAAAGGGTTGCTGAGTTGAGGGTAATACATCTTCTGATGGTTACTTGTCGCACTTTGGCAGTGCTACTTCATACATGGTCAGCTTTGCCGCTGATAGGTGTTTGGTTCTTGCTTGTTGAAGCTTCTCTGTACCTGCATGTGGTACCTGGATGATAAGTTCATGATTCAGCACTATGCCTGTGCTCTTGTCCTCTTCTGGGACTGTTGATTCAGCACTATGCCTGTGCTCTTGTCCTCTTCTGGGACTGTTGATTCAGCACTGTGTCTGTGCTCTTGTACTCTTCTAGGACTGTTGTTGCTGTCACTGCTCTGATGCGGTAGGTGCTTCTTGAGTACTGCTGTCAAGCTTGCTTGAGTGGTAGGCCACTGGTCTTCGCCTCAGTCCATAATTTTTCGTAAGGACTTCTATGTATGGCCTCCTTCTTTAATAGTCAGGTAGTTCTAGGGCTTGAGATGAGGCAACTGCTGTTTCCAATTGTTCAATTGCTTCATTCGTCTGTTGCTGTATGTAGGATGTGGACCCTCCTCCCTTTCAGTGTTGTCATACAATGCTTGCATGTAGACTGGTGCTAGAGGTATCCATGTTCTGTAGTGTCCTACTAGGCCCAGGAATGATCATCTGACTTGCTTGACACTAGTTGGCATCTTAGCTTGCAGTATGAATTTCTCCCTTCTCACTTTTGTTAGATGTCGGGTACCTTGAGTGTCCTAGGAAGATTACCTCTTGCTTGATGAGCTGCAATTTCTCCTTCTGAGGCTCTGCAGTCTTGTCGCTCCAGAAACTTCAATAAGGACACTGTCTCTTCTTGGTACTTCTTTTAGTAGTGGTGGCAATCAGCAGTTCATTTACATCCTGTATTTAGCTGTGTGTTTTGTGGATAAATCACTTGGTGATATAGCCCCTCCACAGGGCTATCCTGGTCCAGTAGTATTGCTTACTTTCTTCTACAACTGGTACTGCGGGAATGAGTCAATACTGAACTTCTGTTCTAACTTGCTTCTAAATGGCTTTTTGTTCTTTCCTTTGATAAGTTGCTGGAAAGTTAAACTTCTGCTGGTGTGTGCTGTATTCTCCTTGGATAAGCTTTAGTACATTGTGCTCCAGCAAAGTCACTGGACAAGTACTCCGAGGTCAAGAACTGGACTGGTATTAGTGACTGTAGTTCTTGCATCTCCTGTCCTTATAAGTATTTCTGACATCAGTTCTTGTGGTATCTCCCTCTGCTGTCTTCTGCGTGTGCTGGCTCCAGTATTCATTAGGCACAAACGTATTTCTCCAGTGGGCAGGGTGACTGTAATCATACCTTCTGCTGTTTCCTCTGGAGACATTATGTTCACTGGGGAGTACCTGAAGAAGCTTGTACTTCATATTGGCAGAAGAAGCATCATTCATTTGTCTTCTGGGATTTTTTCTGTCTTGTTCCTTATTATTTGCTTTAAACCCCAGAGCTTCTGTTGCTTTAAATCATGGCATCATCTCTGTAATCTTGCCATGTAGTACTGACCACTTGTCAGATGTCTTTCTTTGTCCTTCTTAAAGCAGACTTCCTTTAGTCTCCAAACTTTCATGCGACCTTCATATTGCTTCTCAACTTTTCTTTTTCCAATCACCTCTCTTTATGATTCATCCATTATTCTTCATACTTTGTCCTTTCTTTACTTGCATATTCTTTCCCACTGCTGCTGGCATGTCATCTTCTTAGTCCAAGTCCACCCAGGCTGGTGTTCAACATAATGATGTCCATGCTGGGAGTTGTTGTTCTTCTTTGTCTTACTTTTCCTGTGAGAGGTAGACTTGTATAGCCGCTTGTATTTCAGGTTACATCTTTGCTTTCTTGCAGGGGTAGGGCTTAACCTCCCAATCCAGTCGTTGCAATGGCCTGATCTGTAAGTAAATGTAGAGGAATCTGATTGTGCATTAAAACAGCTCTAGAAACTCTTGTGTCCCCTGTGGGTAAAGTCACTTTTATCGAACTGCCAGTGGTGACTGAGTACACTGTTGCTGACACAGGAGTTGCACACCCTCATATTCTATCATCTTGTGTGTGCTGCCTAACATATGGCTGATAAGAAACCTGTTGCCGTGCTTTTAAAACCTGTTCTAAATTTACTTAACAGGGTCTCTCTCTCTCTATATATATATATATATATACATATATATCATACATCATACACGTATTTACTAAAAGAATGCAGCAGGATTCTATTCCCTCATATCTGGCAACTTGTTTACAATTCCCAACACATTTTACTGACACCATGGTATGTAATGTTCTCAATCAATATGTTTGGAGCTGCCATGTCTAACTCATTTTTCCCTGTATCAAAAACTGCATCACAAAACTTTTAGTATTTTAAATAATAATAATAATAATAATAATAATAATAATAATAATAAAGCACTGTAATAATGAGCAATATGCTTACTATTTTTCAGCTACCTGACAGCTGAGAATTATTCTCTAACCCAAAACTAAAATACACATTGCATATGCGAAAAAATGACTTTATGGAAAAATATATATAAATCTGCATAATTATGCGTAGTCACCAATTAATATACTTTGCAGTAGCATGTGCTATAAAACTTACTGCTTTCTAATTATCTTTAAAACATTTTAAGGCCTTAAGGAATAAAATGACAATTATTTTCCTAATGCAATTTTTCTTTACTGTTATGTTATATATAATTATATTATATTATATTATGTTATCCATATTCCGTAGTCATAAACATTTGTACATCCGCATGTCATTAGTCACATAGAACTAACAGGTGAATTATTACCTCACATCCCATCCCCAGCCTGCATATTTACAAAGCAAATAGAACAACAGATTAAACTGATAATGTTACTACAATAAACTTTGATATATCAATTATCTATTGTTCAGATTTTGTAATATTTCGGATTTACACACTAGTACTTTGGTCATAGGGAATCAGCCTTTGTGGTTTCCCTGAGTGATTTGCAACATAGACGGGCTGTAGCGATTCCTTCCTCTTTGCTATTGCAATCTAGATGATGTATTACTATGCATAATTTGGTCTGAGAACATTCACATCTCCAGGAACCTTGCTTATAGGCAGGGCCGTTTCTTGGGGCAGGCGAGCAGTGCAACCGCACTGGGCGCCCGCCGTGGCACTAACTGTGGCTCCCTGCTTCCCCCTCCTATTTCTCCCGAGTAACCCGCCCGGGGGGCGGAGTTTCACGGAATGACGCGGTTGCATCGTTACGTCACGACACAACCCCGTCACTCCGCAAAACTCCCCCCCCCCCCCGAGCGGAGTACAGAGGGGGATCCAAGTTAGGAAGAGGGAAAGGCCGGCGCGAGGAGCGACTGGTGAGGCGGGCCGGAGAGCGGTAATCGCCTCTGTAAGTATTCTCTCTCTCTCAATGTGTAAAATGGGGACACCTGCCGTAATGTGTGAAATGGGGACTTTTGCCTGCCGTAGTGTGGGGATTTAATGTATCAAGGGCATTGCTGTGTGTGGCATAATATGGTGCAGGGGGCATTACTGTGTGGGGCTTAATATGGTAGAATTTTTTTTTCCTGTGGTGGTCGTGATCTGTTGGAGCAGGGTCAAAAACTGGATTGTGAGGTAGTCTTTTCAGACGAGGCCATGCCCATTGAAATGAGGCCACACCCATTTAGATGAGACCACGCCCCCTTGCCGGGTGCGAATGCAAGTTTTTTTTATCTAGGTGTGTGGGGGGGGCACATTTTTTAATGTCATGGGGGGGCGCATTTTTAAATCTCGCACTGGGAGCCAGATTGGCTAGAAACAGCCCTGCTTATAGGGAGTAACCCTTAACTCTCCCTCATTACCGCTTCTAGCAGTACGTGCTGTGGGCAGTATGCCAGACATATCAGTTCTGCTTTTTTTTTTCTTCCAGAACTAGAAACATTACAGTTTGTATAAACCAGGGAACAATTTGGAACCACTGTTCTTGTGAATAAAACTATTCTGGAGGTTAGATACAACCAAACCATTAAGTATTTTAACATTTAACACTTAGGTACTTTTCCAAGTATCAATATCCAGGATCTAAAGGATCGTAGGATATAAAGCTATGTGCTCAATTTCCTGACATAGCGATATCACTTGGTTTTGGAATAAAATGACATCCCATCAATATATAAACACTTTCTACTGAGTATATAAAAGGACCCTGCCCTTTCTTTACTATACATGCCACACACTAACATTCTGAGCATACGTCTTCTGTCAACATGTGTATACGCTCTTAACTACTTATTCATACAGGTGATGTATTAAATCTAATGCCTCTGAAACAGTTTGTCAAATTCTTAACAGTGTCAGTAAAACCTCATTTATCAATTCAGTGTTTGTTGTTTGCTTCAAATCTCCCTCATTAGTAAACACTTCCCTTCCTCTAGGAAGTTTGCCCCTTACACAAATTGTGCCTATTTTTCCTTCCCTAGTACTGACAGGGGCTCACTGTGCGGTCCCTTCGCGCGATTGATCCATTCACTTTGCGAAATCCTTCGGGACTGCACCTTGTACTGCGTAGTATCAAAACAACAACAAGTCAGTATATACCTCAGCTTAAAAGATTTTACTGTTTCAAGCATCACACTTAATAAGTAATAAATGTTTTCTAGGGAACTCTCAGTTTAGAAAACTTATTCTAAACATCACACTTAAGGCCAGTACTCACGGCCCGATTCGGGGAGAGATGTGTGCTGAGCGGTTCGCTCAGCACACATCTCTCCCGGCGCTCAGCACAGCGCGATCTGTGCTGAGCGTGCGGGGGGAGACGGGGGGGCCGCTCATTTCACCCAGCGGGTGAAGTGAGCGACCCGCTAGATTGGCCTGCATGCAGGCCAATCCAGCAGCAGCGATAGCGATGTGCGGGGCCGCGCATCGCTATCGCTGAGGGGGCTACACACGGAGCAATGTTGCTGAAAATCTAAGCAATCTAGTCAGATTGCTTAGATTATCGCTCCGTGTGTACCCCCCTTTAGTTCAATAAAGTGTTTTCTTAGGAAAATACCTCAGTTTAAGAGACTTGCCTGCTCTTAAACATCACACTTCTTATTTAAGTGTTTTATATATTCATCAGCAATGCAGGACCAAAATGAAGCAAACCACTTGGATCTTTAATCCTCTGACACAACAAACCCAAATTTCTGTCATTACAGACTTGACTTTATCTAGTTTACAAAGACTTCTCAAATCACTGAGTCATATGCATAAGTTACCTTTGTCAATAATGGCTTTAACCTCTACTTCTAATAATTTTAAACTCTTTG